>NW_020174369.1:4054350-4136361 GCF_003031525.2 Neophocaena asiaeorientalis asiaeorientalis | reverse complement strand
CCTTCCCAAGGTTATGGTGGAATCTGGGTGCCTTCAGAAAACGGGCCACCTGGTAGGACTCATCACGTCAACTTCCTTCATCTCAGTTCAAGCTTAAAAGGCCTCTTCACTGGGAAGCTCCCCAGTGAGGTTTTTCACGCACATCTGGAGACTTCCCACAATAGGCCTTTGAAGCAGCCTGAAGTATTCCAGGAAGTCTGCCTCACTGGGCTGAGGTTTAAAGAGCAGAAACCCACATTTATTTTTCTTTCCCGCCTTCTTTGACAAAACTCCCCCCAGTGGTTTGTGGGCATTTGCAAAGCAGCCCTGATTTGCAACTCACTACTTCTAGGGCTGCAGTCTTAAAGAAAAACAACAATGAAGCAAATTCAAAGGGAGCACTGGTACCAGAAAGATCTGTTTATGTGTTTGGCTCCTCCACCAGGCTCTGAATTCATGCTTTAATCATCTTTGTAGCAGGAAGAAAGTGGACTCTGGACTCAAAGGGACTTGCTTCATTACTCAGCACTGGTGACATTCTGTCGAATCACTTAAACTCTCTGATCTGTGAAATGAGTTAATGGTGCCTGCCTTATGTGGAGCACTAAACGTTACATGAAGTGGGGGAGAAAATCACTTTGCACATTGTCCGACATGGACTTCATCGGATCTATGCTGTCCCTCTGCCAGGATCACCCTCCATCGTATGGGCTAGAAGCTATTCATTCTTTACAAGTCAACTCACATGGTGGTTTCCTCCTCTGGCAATGTTTTACCTCCCTCTTGCTTAGGTTAGTTTAGGTAGGTGTCTTCTATGCTTCAGTACCTCCCTATCCTCTAATCCGTAGTTTATTGTTATTTCCATTTAAAGTATATGCCCACCATACTCCCTACCGCCACTGTAATAACGACTGTAGACACATGGGATCTTCCTTTTTCACTGTTGTTATCTCCATACCAAGCACAGTGCCTAGTATATTGATGTGCTCAGTGAGCATCAACTGATTAATCAATGCATTTAACAAATATTTATTAAGCACCAACTCTGAGTCAGGTACTATTTTAGCTACTGAAGATACACCAGTGAATAAAACAGACATAGCCCCTGCTTTCATAAGTTTACATCCTTGTAAGAGCATCAGGAAATACACTAAGGAAATACACAGAGAGACTTCCAGTTACAGCTCAACTGTGTAAAGGAGTTAGAAGTCATTACCCCCATTCCTATAACAAGAAAAGAGCTAACAAACCGAAAATCACTGATCTGTCTTGGATTGTTTGGAGAACTGAGGTTACAGAGCAAACCACCACCCTGAGATCTGGAGAAACAGGATAATTCTAGAGAGTTGCAGTTGAGATCTTCTTACCTAGAGCAGAAGCCACTGGAGCCACAAACTGGTAGGGACATTTAAGTGATAATTTTGATGAAGTGCTGGGGGCTGAGCGTGGACTAGCATGAGACTGAGAAACTTCTGGGGCTTCAGTCTTACTGGGAGGCCCACCCTTTCATGGGTTTTACCTCCAGGAACCCTACCAGATTCTCACTGTAAAGAGGCAAGAATGATCCAAGATGATCCCCTACTGGCTCCAGCAGGAGTGAAAAAGAGGAAACACTGTGAAAATATGCCAGAGAGATCTTTATAACAAAGGCCTACTTTTAAGGGGAAAAGGCTTAACCAGAGCCTTACCCCACCCAGGGGAAGGACATCCCTCCAACTCTAGCTCCTTCCAGTCTCCCTTTCTCACCTACAAGGGAGGAAAAAAGGTAAGAAACATTTGTGAAGGTCACAACCCAAGGACATAGGCCCAGGATTCAATCAAAAGATTCTAGGCTGTTTCCCTTCCCTACACCTTAATATGATACAAACAGGGTTCCAGTGTAGTAATAGTGGATGACAACTGAAAGAGCTACAAGATGCAGGCTCTATTTAAGGAGGAGTTCTTGTGGAAGCCCAAAGACAGGGGAGCAATTTAAGCCTAAATTAAGCAAAGAAAAAAAGAAAAAAAAGAAGAAGAAAAAACTAAATAATAAAAAGCAGAAATCAGTGAAATTGAACACAGGAAAACAATACAGAAAAAAATCAATGAAACTGATTTTTCATTGAAGAAATTGAACAATGTATAAAAAGAACTACACACCACAACCAAATAGAATTTATTCTCGGTATGCAAGGCTGGTTCAACATTTATAAAAATCAATCAGTGTAATTCACCACATCAACAGGTTAAAGAATAAAATTCATATAATCATATTAATAGATGCAGAAAAAGCATTTGATAAACTCCAACACCTACTCATGATTAAAACCTCTCAGCAAACTTGGAATATACGGGACCATCCTCCATTTGATAAAGAACATCTACAAAAAACTCTACAACCTCAATTTGATAAAGAACATTTACAAAAAACTCTACAGCTAATATCATACTTAATGAGAAAAAACTGAATGCTTTCCCCCCAAAGACTGGGAACAAGGCAAGGATGTCCTTTCTTACCACTCTTATTCAAGATTGTATTGCTCTTAGCTGGTGCAATAAGACAAGAAAAACAGATAAAAAAGCATACAGATTGAGAAGGAAGAAATAAAACTATCTTTATTCTTAGATGACATGACTATCTATGTAGGAAACCTCAAAGAATAAAAAAAATAAACAAAACACCTTTTTAAACTAGTAAGGGAACATAGTAAAGTCACAAGATACAAGGTTAATATATAAAGTCAATTACATCCCACCAATTACTAGCAATGAAAAATTGGAGTTTGAAGTTAAAATCATTTACAATAGCATACTGTAAAAAACCAAAGTCCTTGTGTATAAGTTTAACACAAAACGTATAGAATCTATACATGGAAAAGCACATAACTCTAATGAAAGAAAAAGAATATTTAAGTAAATGGAGAGATATTCTATATTCATGGATTGGAAGATTCAATATTGTTAAGATGACAAATTTCCCCAACCTGACCAATAGATTCAACACAGTCCCAACTGAACACTCAGCAAGCTATCCGTAAACAAAACAAAATGATTCTAAGACTTATATGGAAAGGCAAAATACTTATTAGTCACTATAATACTAAAGGAGAACAAAGTTAGAGGATGGACATAACCTGACTTCATGGCTTACTATAAAGCTATAATAATCACAATAATGTGGTATTGGTGAAAGAACAGACAAATAGATCAATGGAACAGAAGAGTAAGCCCATAAGCAGACCCACACAAACACATTCAAATTGATCTTTGACAAAGGAGCAAAGTCGATTAACAGGATAAAGGGTAGTGTTTTCAACAAATGGTGTTGAAAAAACTGGACACACACATGCAAAAAAAAAAAAAAAAATCTAGATACTGACATTACACCTTTCACAAAACTTAACTCAAAATGGATCATAAACCTAAATGTAAAACGTAAAACTGTAAAAGTTCTAGAAGATAACACAGGAGAAAATCAAGGTGACCTTAGGTTTAATGACGAGTTTTTAGATACAACATCAAAAGAACAATCCATGAAAGAAAAAAATGATAAGCTGGATCATTAAAATTTAAAAACTGCTCTGTGATAGACAATTTTAAGAGAATGAAGAGACAAGCCACAGACTTGGAGAAAATTTTTGTAAAACATATATCTGAGAACTTATATCCGAAATATACAAAGAATACTTAAAATTCAACAATAATAAAACAAGCAACCCAGTGAAAATATGAGCAAAAGATATGAACTTCACCAAAGAAGATCGACTGGTGGCAAATAATCATATGAAAAGATACTCAACATCATTTGCCGCCAGGGAATTACAAATTAAAACAATAATGATATACCACTACATAACTATTAGAATAGACAAAATCTGCAAAACTGACAATGTCAACACTGACACAGATGTGGAGTAACAGGAACTCTCATTCTTTGCTGGTGGAAATGCAAAATAATACAGCTACTTTGGAAGACAGTTTGGTAGTTTATAGCACATCTAAACATGGTCTTAACATACAACCCAGCAATTGTGTTCCTAGGTATTTACCCAACTGATTTGAAAACTTAAGTCCACACAAAAACCTGTATGCAAATGTTTATTCATAGTTACCAAAAACCAGTGGCAACCAGATGTCCTCCAGTGGGTGAATGGATAAACAAATTGGTACAACTATACAATTGAATATTATTACACAATAAAAAGAAATGAACTACCAAGCCACAATAAGACGTGGATGAATCTTAAATGCATATTACTAAGTGAGAGAAACCAGTCTGAAAAGGTTACATATTCATGATCCCAATTACGTGACATTCTGGAAAAGGGAAAACTACTAGGGTAATGAAAAGATCAGTAGTTGCCAAGGGCTCAGGGAGAAGGGAGGGATGATTAAATAGGTGAAGCACAGGGGATTTTTTGGGGGGTGCTGAAATTATTCTATATGATACTGTAGTTGTATATATACAACATTATGCATTTGTCAAAACCACTGAATGTTACAGCACAAAGACTGAACCTTAACGTATATACATATGCAGATACATTATGTCAGATGGCGATAAGTACTAAAGGAACAAAATCAAGTAGGATAAGGGATAAAGAATGACAGGAGTAGACAAGGCAGTTTGTATAGGGTGGCAGGAATGGCATCTCTGATAAAATGATAGTTGAGCAAATATCTGAAGGGGATGAGAGGATGAATCATGCAAATATCTAAGGAAGAGGATTCCATGGAGAGGGAACTGTACGTCTAAAAGCCCAGAGGTGGGAGTGTGTTTAGTATGTGGACAGAGAGTGAAAGGGCCAGGATAGATGGAGCGGCCTGGGCACGGGGCAAAGAGCCAGGCCGGGCGGGCCTTCTAGGCAACAGTGAGGACCAAATAAATGAATCAATAAGTGAGATGAATGGAAACTGTTCATCTTGAAATTTATTTTAGGTACTCCAGCCTTTCAAAAAAAATTTAAATGAAGAGTCATTCTTTGCAATACACCTCCCTCCCCCAAGCATACACAAACATTTTATCATAACAATACCAAAATCTCTTAGCCTGCGATTGCTCCAACAAGACCCTCTAGTCCCACCGAAACAGTCTAAGGCATGTCATCTCCTTTCCAAAACAAAATTTCAGACTAGTTTCTAGAAAGGCAAAGTGAAATGAAGGCTTGAGGCCAACTTTTCACATAATTCGATTTAAAAAAAAAAAACAAAACTCACATATGCCTGAAATCTTTAGATAATGGAGAGAAAAGTGGATTTTCCTCTCTTCGTTATTAGAGCAATTGGCTCAAACTCTCATTTCATTTTGGACATATAGGCACAACCCAGAGTCTGTAATTAGTTTCAAACCACCAAAGTAGAAACAGAATAAAATTTCAACTAACTGAAGGACCTTTTTTCCCTTGACATACTTGGCTTTCAATGGCTAGAGGCATAAGGCATGGATCCAAAAAGCAAGCTTATGACTGGGACTGATTTAAAAAAAAACAAAATAACTTGCAAAGTATGCCTTGGGTGAGTCCAGTATAAGCTCCTTACCTGCTGCCTTCTCCCCCCCCTAGTTCTAATCCCATGTAAGGAGAGAAGTTATCCTGAAAGATGACGAAATCCCCAATCATTGGAGGGCAGTCCCCACCAGGCTCATCGCTGGAATGCTAAGATAGGCACAGAGCTCTCACCTCTTTCAGAGGTTTGTACCAATAAGGATGAAATAAAAAACACATTCCTTTGTACCTCCTTTTAACCAGAAAGGTGGGTGCATAGATAAAGGCATTCGGTTGCATGAGTATGAGAGTAAAATGTGGATCTCTCAATAGTGGGGAATTGATCTCAGAATATCTTGGTTGATTTATGGCTACACTCAATCACTGGCCACGTCTTTGGGGGAGTTAACCTTTATGAACCTCAGTTTCTTCATCTGTAAAATGACAATTATGATGTCTGCCTGCAAAACCCTTATCAAGATGAAATATAAATAAGTTCATTTGTATCTTTTTGTTTTGGAACTTATTTACAAAACAGAAACAGATTCACAGACTTAGAGAATGAATTTATGGTTATGGGGGAGTGTAGTGGCAGTTAGATTGGGAATTTGGGATTGACATGTACACACTGCTATATCTGAAACAGGTAACCAACAAGGACTTACTGTAAAAAAAAAAAAATATATATATATATATATATATATTTTCTAAGGTTAAAAAACTAAAAAACTAAAATAATGAATATGTACTTGAAAAAAAAAGGTGAAATGAAATATGTCCCTAAAATGCCTAGAACAGTGTCTGGCCTATAATAAGTGATTAACATGCATTCCTTCCTTTCATAAACATACATCCTATATTTGTACCTGGCATAGATTTGGCAAACAGCAGCCTCCTGATAAATGTCCGTTGAGTAAATAACTGTCTGAATGAACTATCTTCAGGGAGTCTTGAATGATACTTTATATAATGACACTTAATATAATGCTGATAGTAACTACCACTTACTGAGCACTTACTGCTGGTTAGGTGGTGTGATACATGCTCACATACATCCTTTCACCGAATTCTTGTGACTACCCCATAAGATAGGCCTTCTTTTAGCTCCACTTTACAAATGAAGAGCTAAGATGGAACAATTTTCCTAGGATGACACAGCTAGCAAGCAGCAGAACTGGATTTTGAACCCGTATCCTTCTGACTTCAGGGGCCATGTCTTAACTGCTATAGCATCCTGGGCAGAACGTTAATGCACATTAACAAAACAAACAACAAAAACAAAAGGCCTTTCGACTTCTTTTGTTAAGGAAGACTCAACTAGGGTGACTAAGTCTTCTTGCTGCTCCCAGAATAGTCCCATCTAGTTGGATTGGCGGCTACCAGGCCGGAAACAGGTGGGACCGGTACAGCTGCCAGGGACCAGCCCTTGAGAAGGTGGCTGAACAAGTTGTCCGGTCCTGTTCCCAGAAGCTGGTACAAATCTGATGGGGATGCCACTTGTGTGGGCTGGCATGGGGTGGGGGAGGAACCTGGGTGCTAGAGTCTTACCTTGAACAAAGAGGTAAAAGTGTCCAAAGGACAAAAAACAAATTGTTCAGAGAAGGGGAGCTGGAGGTGTGGTACAGGGGCACAAGTCCTACAGGGGTGGGAAGCTAGAATCAAGGGCAATGGGTGTGGCCAGGAGCCAGGAGGTCAGGGTGTGAGGGTCTGGGTGGAGGATGGAGTGAAAGGTTCCAGACAGCTGTGAGAAGTACCAGGCTGTGGCAGGAAGCCTTCTCAGTGGGAGGTCCCTGACCCTGTGGTGCAGAGGCAGGACTGTCAGTGTGCAGGTTACAGGGTGGCATAGAATAACCTTACCCCCAGAACACTCCTCGAGGTGAAACATGCCTTAGAGACAGGGTGAAAATGACTAAGAGCATGGACTCTGGGGGCCAAACTGCCTGGGTTCAAAGCTTAGTTCCTCTATTTACCAGCTGTGTGACCACAGCCATGTTACTTAACCTCTCTGTGCCTCAGTCACCTCATCTATCCAAAGGGAATAACAATGCCCCTTATCTCATGGGGTTTCTATGAAGATTAAAAATATAGAGAAATGGCTAGAAGAGAACACAGAAAGTGCTGGCACACAGAAGTATTTACATGTTACCTATTGCTCTTATTATTACCACCTCCCAGAGTTGATGGGAAGACACATGAGATGCTGTCTAACTCAAACAGCATATAATTCTTCCCTTTTCCCTCTTTCTTCACACAGTGCAACTTTAGCAGTAGAGCCAAGATGTGGACCTAAATCTTCAGACTCCAAGTCCTCTGTTCATCAAGCATGGCTGTCTAGTAGTAAGGTCTAAGCAGTGCTGGTCATGGCCCTCTGACTCCATAAATCTACCCTTCTCTTCTTGCCATGTCCTCTTCAGTCACCCCAAACCCTAGCTCTTGTGGCTCAATCCAAGGTGAACTAACAACTGCATATCACACTTGTGAGTTCATACTACCTCCTCCTTCCTGTCTTTCCCAGCTCTCGTCCAGCCTGACTTTGTTGGCAGAGTAGTTCCTTTCATCATGGCATCTCCCACTCAAAAGCATTCCATGGCTCCATAGTGCCTGCGATGGGAGGTATCAGTGGTCCAGGTGTAGAGCATCTAATTCCTGGTGTTCTCCATCTGAGTCCACGGGCAATTGATAATAGATTATAGCATCAGAGAAAGCAAGAACAATTTAACCAGCAGAGCCTAAGATTATACTGTATGGGCATATCTAAAACCCCACCTGCAAGCACGTGTATCCACAGAAGAAAAGTAACAACAAAAAGCCCTGTGCTCTTGAACTAGGCCTGTGGAATAGTTCTGATTTTCCCACTAACGTTTGATTGCTACAGGCTAAGCCTCAAATGTTCTCATCTGCGAAATAGGACAATACCTATATCACTGAAGGGTTGGTGGGGTTAAAGGAGAGTATGAATCTAGAGTGCCTGGGTCAGCAATCCTGCACCTAAGTGTTATCATAATTAGCACTATTATTATTCTAAGGCCCTCTCTCTGGCCTTCAAAGTCAAACACAACCTGTTCCCTATTTACTCATTCTGATTTGCCAGAGTTCTCTGGGATTTGCTGGGCCTGTCCCTTTGAGACATTTCCATTTCTATGTCTTCTCTCTGTGGTTCCTTTCCTCACTCCCATGATACTCAAATCTGAGATTCTCTTTTTAAGATCCTGCCCCACGTTAGAGGCCCAGCTCACATTGGACCGCCTCCTGGAAACCGTCCCTGCCTGCATCCCACACCCCCGGTCCATCCTCTTGTCCCAGCTCCCTGAATTCACACCCACTCACGATCTGTACTAAATAACTTAACTTTAAAAATGCCTGCTGTTGTTCCAATATTTTACACTATTTTCTCACCCCAATTAGATTGTAATCCTTTCTCGAGTAACTGTCGAGATTTTTTCTCTAATGTTAGTTTTCAGCATTAAATAAATGTTCCCAAAGCTCCTAGCAACGTTTCCTCTGAGGGTTAACAAATGAAGTGTAAAAACTCCTGGGAGTTCAGAGGTCGGGAGTGGTTTCTACATCTTTTAAATGAAGATAATGATACCGACCTCACAGGGTTGTTTGATGCATTGAGATAATGGGTATAAAATTGCCCAGAAGTCTGCAGAATTGAAAACATAATCTGGCAGAAGAGAAGGAAAAGGCAATAGAAATTGATATGAAGCTGCAAAAGGAGGCAGAAGGAAAAGGAGGACCGTGGGGGAACGCAAAGGATCGCTTAAGCAAACAGATGTGTCAGGCATCTCCTATGAGTCAGGCACTGCACTGGGCAATTCATGTATATTATTATACACGTAGGATACTGGTGAAGGCCACAAGTTCTGGAGTCAGGATACTAGGTTCTAATCCTAGGTCTATCTGTCACCAGCTGTACGACCTCAGTTAAGCTATTTTAAATGTCTATGGTTGGACTTCACTGGTGGTCCAGTGGTTAAAGACGCTGCACTTCCAATGCAGGGGGTGTGGGTTTGATTCCTGGTCGGGGAGCTAAGATTCCACATGCCATGGGGCACAGCCCCCCAAAAATGCCTATGGTTTATTTTCTTCATCTTTCAATTGGGATAATTTAAAGCAGGGGTTGGCAAATTTGTTTCTGTACAAAGCCAGATAGTAGATATTTTAGATCTGGTTGGACATACAGTTTCTGTTTCGACTACTCAACCTTGGAGCTATAGCATGAAAGTAGCCACAGAGTAGACATGAACAGATGGGCATAACTGTGTTCCAGTAAAATATTATTTGCACAAATGGGCAGTGGGCAAACATTGGCCCATGGGGAGCAGTTTGCCAACCTCTAATACAGACTTTACCTTATACGGTCTACAGAGGATGGAAGAGTTAATACAATTCATGCTCTTAGAACAGTGCCTTACACACTGTAATTGCTCAACAAATGTTAGCTGTTGTTACGATAATGAACCCATGGGAGAGGTGTTAGTACGGCCTCCTATAGGGAAGAAAACTAAATCTCGGAAATAACTGGATAACTTCTTCAAAAACTGACACCATCTACTAGTGGCAGAGTAAGACTCAAAGCACAGGCTGGTTGGTCTTTAAAGTCTATAGTTTTTCCACTGTAATTTTGTCAACTTCACAGATCTTCAGAACCAAGACTTTATTTCATAGATCCAAATAGATAGATCCAAATAACTCTGATCCTTTATCTCCAAGTGTTTTGGGACTTGACTCAAACACTGCTGACACACAGAACGATGAAATCAGGCCTGGGATCCAAATGAGCATTTCAGGCAAGCCCTTGTCTTTATAGCCCTTGAGTCCTGATCCAAGGCAGTGGGGAACAGGTGTGGAATCTACATTCGCCCCCCTCTTGGGTACTCACACATTTGCAGCCTTCGCTGGCCTTGGCGTCGGTTTCCTATGACACCAATGGATCAGCTGCCTTTGGGGAGCCCTAATTAAGTGCACAAATAGGGCAGCCTTCCCAAATCTCACATTAGTTCTGCTTTGGAATGCCAGAATTTTCTACCATGGAAAAATGCTTCATGCCCTGACTCTTAACAAACCCACAAGTTCAAATGCATTTTTGGGGGGGGACAAGAATCCCAAGCTGTTATGTGAGAAGGCAAGCAAAGAAAGGGCTTTTCTTGAAAGGGGGAAACAAAGGGCATCCAGAAATGTCACAAAAATGCCCTGCAAACGCTCCAGCTTGCCTCGAGCTGTTCTTTGTCTGAAGAACTTGAAAGTGATTTATGTCTCTTTTTCCTCGGATCAGTGATTGGCTTCTTAAACCTGAGACTCTGAAGCAGGTATTGTCAAAGATTTCTTTCCATATGGATAAGAAGAAATCCACATGGGATAAAAAGCAAAAGTAATCCCAATTAAATGGCACAGACTTTGTGCATTTCAGAACCGTACCCCTCTGTGACGTGTTATTGCTCTCTTGTCCTCCTCTTCCCCTTCTTCCTCCTTCTTGCTTCTCACCCCAAAGCCCAGTCTACCAACACCTATTCTGGGGAAAGCCTCTCTGGTTCTGTAACTGAGAAGAGACCATAACGCTTGGTTTGGAGCATGTGGTTTAACAGCAATTAGCTGTCTGCTTTATCTTTAATTCCACATCTTCTGGAGTAAAACCATTTAGGCTACAGACCCCAAAAAGCATTGCATGTTGTCTACGCCCAGAGTCCAGTGGACCATTGTGTTGACATATTTTCCCTCATCAAAGGATTGAAAGTGGGTTGGCCTTCGACTTGATACAAAAAAATACAACGGTGGGAGCCGCTGGGCTGGGAGTCACACAGATTTACCACCACAAGGGGATCTTCCAGGCTCCAGGCTGTCAACGAGCCCAGGCCTCTGGCAGGACAAATGCAGCCCTTCAACTGGCCTCCATAGGTTCCTGCCCAGGGAAACAGCCGCCTCTGGGGGGCTTGTTGCCTCAGGAGAGGTGAAGGAGCCTTTAATAAGGGTAGCCATAGTTTATTATCCCAATAAATTCTCCTTGGAGTCCTGGACAGTTTAATGATCGATTATTAATAATTAGACCAGGACATAAGACATAGGCTGGGTCTGTCCTTGGGTGTGTTATCACCTCTCCAATTTACTTCTGTGGACCTCCTGATGGTTGGGAAATTTGCAGAAATGATCTCTCAAGGGTCATAGGGAACTGGGAGTTTCAGACTTTGAATTTTGATTTTGATGCCCTTATTCTGTGTTGCCTCTTCTCACAGACTCCACCAGAGTTTAGACTTCACAAAAGCAAAGATGTACCTAGAAAATACTGAAATATACCACAATTACTAACTGTATGCCTTTCTGATGCCAGCAGCTGGGAAAAGGCTCCATTCCCCAACAATCAGGAAGGGCTTTCTCCTTGAAAGCCCCAGCTCGGGAGTTTCCAATCTCTGGACCAATACAATCTCCAAACCTTTTGGAGACCTACAAAGAATTGTCAGCGTCTTATTTTGCCAAACGAGAACCTTTGAAAAAAAAAACAAAAACAAAAAACAAAAAACCTACTCAACGTTTACTCTGACCATGATGTCATAACAAAAAAGCTTTTAACATCAAAGCAAAAAAAAAGAAAAAGTTATCGTGATCTCAGAATACAGGGAAATCATTTAAATTGTTTACATACAGCTTTGTTAAAAACTCGACATACTACCCTTATTTCTTCATTTCCTCTGTACTAGTGAAACTTTGCTAAGGACCTGCAGTAAGGGCAAACTTCACGGGTATGTCACCTGTGTAGTCATCCAGGGTCCCACGCCAGGAAGGCTCAAGCTTGGGGTTTAGTGATCTGCAGTCCCTGTTTTGAAATTCTTAATTTTATCTTTGAATGTGCACTTTGCGGACGAAGGCTGATGGGACAGCAGAGCATGTGCTGGGTGTGGGGCCTTTCCCTGTCCAGGACCAGCCTGCTCCCTGCCTGGCACCTTACCCCATTTCTCCACTGCTGACCACGCACCCCTGGGGTGATGACAGGGTGGCATGGAGTGGCGGGAGTGTAGGGACAAGCACAGCTGCGGGGAGAGCCAGGCCAGGTTGTGAGCCTGCAGTGTCTCAGGGCCAGGCAAGCAGTGTCTCTCCCCACCACTCCCCACTGCCACGGAGGGTTGGGTAGGCAACTGGGAAGTTGGAAACCCTTGGGGGTCACCTGTCAGCCATGAATGACTTCCCTGCCCCCGGCCAGGGGCCCACATTTTCATTTGGTACCAGATCCCATAAATTACACAGTTGGTTCTGCCTGTGGTAGTCCTCTGATGACGTCTGAGAACTGCTGGACTAGCTGAGAGATCCTTGCCCCTAAAGAGCCCCTCCACTCCCCTCCTTGTAAGAAGATGCTGTGAGTAATGGCTGTGCTCCCCAGACTTCCTCGTGGAAGGCGAGTTTCCCCAGAGGCTAAGCACCCGCCTGTTGGGAGCCATTTCATGCTTGGCCTGGACTGGGTGCTGTCATCCTCATCATCCTGCACGGGTGGGTGGCTCTTCACAGTTTAGAAAGCACTTTTCCACTGTGTGTGTGCGCGCTTGTGTGCGTGTGTACACACACACTTTCTTTTTTTTTTTTTTTTGCGGTACGCGGGCCTCTCACTGCTGTGGCCTCTCCCGTCGCGGAGCACAGGCTCCGGACGCGCAGGCTCAGCGGCCATGGCTCACGGGCCCAGCCGCTCCGCGGCATGTGGGATCCTCCCGGACCGGGGCACGAACCCGCATCCCCTGCATTGGCAGGCGGACTCTCAACCACTGCGCCACCAGGGCAGCCCTCCACACACACTTTAATCTCACTTTCTGTAGCTTGGTGAACTTGAAAGAGCTTATACTTTGGATTTTCACACAAGTCTAGGTTCAAGTCCCAACTTTCTGGCTGTGTGGCTTTGAACAAGTGATTTGCCTTCCTAACTTCTTGCTCCTGTTTGCAAGCGGAGATGATAACATCTACCTACCTCACATAGCCTCAGTTACAGATTAAATGTGGTTATAATCCAGCATGTTCCCAGGTGATCAATTAACATTCATCCCTTTCCTCTTCCTGGCCTGCCTCTGGAGATGTGGAATGATACTTGGGGAGGCCACATCTCACCTGGGAAACCCACCCAAGAGGGGCTGAGCCAGGCATCCTCCTGGTCTGTGGGCCTGTCCATTGTTCAAGAGGCAGCACTGCCACAGCAGGAAAAAACCCTGGACAGGGGAGCAGGAATGACTCTGCAAACCCGAGAAGCTGCTTCTCAAGGATCTAGATTTGGGCTCACAGGACTAGTTAGTTTTGGCAGGTGAGAGGAAACACTGAAATGGGGGAACAGATGTAGAGGGCAAGGTAGAAAGTATCAAGGACAAACACAACCTCCCTCCCACCTCTCCCACCTTCCAGCCCTGCCCTTCGGAGAGGCTGGCAGGAATTTTGCAACTGTGTTGGAAAGGTTCAGGAGGGCAGCGTTAGACGTGTTTTAGACTAAGAATCAGGAGGCTTGGATTCCAGTCTCAGGTTTTCTCTCTATAACCTTGGGAATGTCACCTCCCACTGGGAACCAAATGTCTCCAACTTTTAAATGCACTAAACTAGATGACTTGTTCAGTTGATTCCAGCTTTGATACTTTATGTTTAATTAGAGAAAGGATAGCTATAAAAACATATTCTGTAACGAGCTGGGACAGGCCCTCTGAACTAGGAGGGGCCCCTTCCAAGCAGTGGCGTTAGGATAGGCCTGGCCCTAGTCCAGGGATGCTGGTTTCCCGGGCAGGCCATTTGTTGAGACTTCATAATGGCTGGTCACCTGATGACTCTTGCATCTCTACTCACACCCAAGGCACCTTGTTCGAATGGGCTGTGACTGACTTGGTGAACAGTAACAGACTCAGACACTTTCACGCAAAGTGTTTCGACAGTCATCTCCAAACAGAAAGAGCACAGTGGGCTGTTGTGACGAGAATTCTGGGGAGTTCTGTTTATGGCTGTGGTTTTGTTTACCCTTGGCCTAGTACACAGGGTACAGCTGAAAATGGCCTCAGCTGAAAACACTCTCTTTTCTTTCAGGGCAAACTTTCCAAACTTTTACATGCAGGCTGTCAGCTCCAGGCCCACTGCCCCTGTCTCCACCTCCTCTGCTCTCCCAGGGAAACAGGGGCCCCCCAGCCCCGTCCTGCTTGGCCTCTGAGTTGCTCCCAACAGAGGCGGGACAGATACTGACAGCGTAGCGTTAGGGATTTGGAACCAGATGGTTCTGGGCACAAATCCCCGCTCCTCCACTTGTTAGTTGTGTGATCTTATGCAAGTCACTTGCATTTTCTCACCCTCAGTTTCACCAGGTGAAAACTGGAAATAACAGAACCTACCCAATAGGACTGCTTTAAGAATTAAAAGGAAATATATCATTGCAGATAAATCTTGAGGGACATCCTTAATTGTGTTTTTTTTCTCTCTACCTCAATCATTTTGGTTGATCCGTAAAAACCAGGCTTCTGCCTCAGTTTCCCTTCTTGAGTTTTGATCCTCTTTCCTACCTTGTGCTCCAAACCCAGCAGAATGGATTGGGCAGGGGCTCTGGCTGTGCTGCCATTTCTCCTACCCAGGGACTCCTGACTGCAGACGAGAATCATCCCATTGATGGGCAGGAGATATGAGGAACAATAACAGTTAATTTTATTAAGCATTTCCTATGTTCCTGGTTTATCATCACTTCCTCTTCATAACAAGCCTACAAGCCTAGAGGTAGGCCCCACTATCAATCCTATTTAACAGATCAGGAAACTGAACGCCAAAAAGGTTTAGGTCCATCCAAGGTCACAGGGCCAAGGGTAGTGGAGGCTGAATTCCAACCCAGTGTGTCTGACTCCAGAACCTTCTCTTTTAATCACCAGCCCCTCTGCTTTTGAGTTTTAGGTATTCCCTGCATATTCATTCCCGTCTTTTTCAATAACCATCACCACAGTAGCCACCAATAATTGAAGCCCTATACTCATGACATACATTATCCCATTTGACTTTCCCAGCAATCCTATGAAATAGCTATTTTCATACCCATTTTACAAATGAGAGAGCTGAGGTCAGAACAAGTACATTATCCAGAGTCAACTGGCTGTGAAAGAAGGAGCCAGGATTCAGATACTGTATATGATTTCTTTGTAGCTCCTTGGATCACTGTACTATATGCCAAGGGCTTTATAAGTATCAACTCTCATAACAGTCCTATGAGGTAGGTCATACCAGTATTTCCATTTTACAGATAGGGAAATTGAGGTAGAGAGAGATGAAGACATTTGTTCCAGGCTTCACAAGTAAGAGTGGCAGAGCTGGATTTTGAACCCAGGCAGTCTGGCTCAAGTGTCTGGGCTCCCAACTTCGAGTGTTGTGTTGCTATAAGAAGTGAAGGATGCCAGGCAAGGGGAGGGGAAGAGATTTCCAAGGAGAGGGAATTGTGCCCGCACAAGCAGGAGGCTCAGTGAGTCCAGGAACGACAAAAGCTCTCCACCCACATGGACTGCAGTAGTCCCCCAGAGCCCTGGCTTCTCTCCGCCAAGAGGGGTCGGCCACCCTGGAGAATTTTCCAGCATTGAGCAATGGCGTAGGTGTTTAGTTTCCCTTAGGCCCACAGAGATGCATCAGGAGGAAATTGCCTCAGACTCTTGGGCAAGCTGTGACTCCACGATTCAGCTACAAAATCCTCAGAAGAGATGAAAGTCAACAGTCTTAAGTGACCAGTTACATTTACATGTGTGTGGGGAGAAAAAGGCCTTTTATCAGGAGGGGCAGAAACAAACATGTATTGAGTAGGCTGAGACATGGGAGATATTAAACCTCACAGTAACCCTTTGAAATTGTGATTTGCCCCATTTTACAGAGAAATAAACTAAGGCTCAGAGCAGCAAAGTGATGTCCCCAAATCAAGTGGTAAGTACAAGAGCCTGGATATGGTCCAAGGTCCATATAGATGACTTCAGGCTGCCCGCTCCTAGTTAGTTCCCTGCTGTCTCTCATTTGCCTAGGACTGATCCACATGGTTTCAAAATTTCCCCGTAATTAATGGTGAAATTACCAAGAATGTCTGCAAAAACAGAGACCATTCTGCTAACCCGGGGTGTTGTAGTCTAAAATGTTATTATTCTGAAAAACACAGCTCCAGGAAAAGAAACAGTTTACAGGGAAAGTTTCCAAGAAATCTTGAAGCCATAAAGAAGGAGATTCACAGATGTGAGTATATGAAAATTTAAAACTCCTCTATAAGACACGGTAAGCAAACGTGGATGTTGAAGGTCTTACTACAAGAAAGTCTTCAAGATAAATGACAGACAAAGGACTGATGCACAGAGCACACGAAGAGCCTCTCCAAATCGCCGAGGGAAAGACCTACGACCCTAGAGGAAAATGAAGAGAGGATGTTAATAGGCCATTAACAGAAGACAGAAATTAAGAGACTGAAGATTTAAAGAAAATGTTAATTCTCACTAGCAACAGGGCAGAGGCAAAGGAAAAGAACAATGAGCAGTCATTTTCTGCCCGAGAAATGGGCAAAAATGTTAAAACGACTGACAATATGCAGTGTTGGCAAAGGAACAGGGGCACTGTTGGCAGGAATACAAATTGGGACAGCCTTTTTGGAGGACATTTTGGCCACAGCTAACATAATTTCAAAGGCATAAATCCCTCCAGTAGAAATTCCACTTTTTTGTATCTCTCCAAGAGAACTTTTCATACTTGTGTATAAAGAACCATACCCAGGATGATCCTTTGATTGCTGTTTGCAAAAGCCAGATACTAGAAACTACCTACATCTCTATCAATAGGACATTGGTTAAATCATTTTTTATATGTGCCGACTGTGGAATTACTACCAACATGTAACAGACATGCGCTGGCTCTATATGCACTGACATATTCCAAATATCTAATAAGTGAAAAAAAAAACCTTGCAGAACAGTTTTACTATATGACCCTATATACACATATATGTCTATGAATGCCTTAAAAAGCTTAGAAAGACATATAAAATGGACAATAGCGATTACCTCTGGGATCAGGGGAGGTTTGTGCCTTTCCTGTTTACTCTTTGATGTTTTGAGTTTTTACAATGTAAGTCGATTTCCATCATTTTTCTGTTATCTAAAGAGGAGCGAGTCAGCCACAGAGACAGAGACACTTGCCTTGTGTTCTGGGTTATGTCCTGTTCATCCAGGATTGAGCAACACTCTGACCCAGGGCTGAGTCTCCCTCCTCTGCTGATGCAATCAGAAAGCAGCTCCTTCAGAAGCTGCCCTCCCCTATTCTCTCCCTCTCATTTCCAAAGGGGCTCACGCATCTCAGCACAGCACGTTATACACATTCCTCTCAGGCACATAGTCACTCAGAATAGCTACTGCGTAGGTTGGTTCACCACCTGAGAACTTTTGAATCATGGACCGATTCTTGTCACCTTGATAAAACTCGTACACAATCACACGCCGAAACAACTACAACAGCAATAACAAACTGTCAGGCTCCCTTAGCACAAGCCTTGATTTAAACCATGGGTCCAATGGGCACACACTGGATGTAGAGCTCCTTAAATAATAGCTCTGCTAGCTTAAAACGTATCAGATGTTCCTTTAGCCTTAGCTCGCCCAAGACATAAACTATGTGTTCGGGGGAAAGCAAAGTCAAATGACTCATGACAGAGTTTGTTTTTAGCATGAATTATTTTTTCTGGCTCCTTGCTTTTAAAGACGGATCCTTTTCAGATGGGTTGACGCAAGGGCTGCTGGGAGCTGGGCTCTCGAGCCTAGTGGTCCCCCCTCTTTTGAAAGCTGGTAGTGGATGTCCTGGGAAGGAGAGATGATTTCCCATATGATCACTCCCATGATGCACTGCTTCTTCTTTTTCCCTTCAAAACAAGCCAGGCGATGGCGGCCTGGGTGAAGTGGGGGAAAGGGCACTGGATTTGGAGTCTGGGAGACCTGAGCTCTGATTCCAACTGTGCCATTTACAAATTGTATGCTGCAGGGAATGTTACATGACTCTGGTCTCTGGGCTGCAGTCTGAAAAGAATTCTGAGGAGAATAAGCATCGCTCTGGATTGTGGTGGGGACTCAATGAGGTAACCTAGGGAAAGCATGTGCCTCACAGGAGGCACTGGACTGGACTCCTCAGGGCAGAGGTGTCCTGTATACCTCAGGATCCTTCCTGCTTGCCTGAGAATGGGGCAGAAAACATTTGAGGAAGGAAGGCAGCAATGCATGGTGCACTTATGATGTGCCAGGCACTGTGCTAAGTGCTTTATATGAATTATCTCATTCAGCTTTACAAATAACCCTATAGGTTATGTGCTATCCACACTGAGGCACAGAGAGATTAAGAAACCTGACCAAGGCCACACAGGTGGTTAGTGGAGGGGCTGAGATCTGAATGCTTATGATATGGCTTTAGAGCAGGAAGGGGAGAGGAAAAATGGGCAGACCAGAGGATCCCTGTGTGGACTCTAAGAAAAGGCTACATCAGGAATACCTAGCTCTTGGATCACTGCAGAAGAACAGACACAGGGGAAGGAGGAGGCCATCAGGAATGTGGTCATTCATGGCTCTGCAGGAACACAGGTGGTGGACAGCCAGAACCCACGCATGAGTGTGGCAGATTAGGACAGCTTCTTAGGGTGCTTTGGGCCAAGAGATGCCCAGGCTTCTGGGGGAGCGAGTACCCCAGGACAGGGCTGGTGCCCATACACATTCACTCCTTCCCTCTCTTTATCAGGTAGAGTAAGATGAATACAGAATTCCAGAGCTGGAAGGGACCTTAGCCACTGCCTGGCGCCACTCCACTGTACAGGTTAGAGACCAATGCCGCAACCACAAGTAGAGCGAAGACCAGAAGCCAGGTCCCTACTCTTCAAGCCAGGAATTAGCTCTGGGGTCTCGAACACGAACAGCCACTCTCCCTTCTATGCACAGCCTTGAGATTATGACTGTTTTTCAACCATTTATCCATTCCATAGTTCTCACCCAAGCAATGCTCAGGAAAGACAAGAATGCTGGCCATTGGGCTTTGGATATGTCCAGTCCCCAGGTTAAAATGACTGCTTAGCTCGCTTTCCCAATAAATCCCTGAATGATCTACTAGGCAAGCAGCCTTTTGATAATAATACAGGTCTTCATAAGAGTCTGCCTACAGAGAAATAATGGGCAGAATTTGGAACAGTGATTTATCAAGGTGAACTAACAAAATGCTTTTCGGCTTTATACTTCCGTCTTATGAGCTGCCCCTACAAGACAAAAGCATTCATTTGTTCATTCGTTTATTCACTCAAATTCACATTTTCATCCAATACATACTGAGTTGACCTTTAGGTCTGTGAATCCTTTGTTCCCAAGATCTAGAATTCTGTACACCCTCCTCCCATCTCAGACCCTCAACACACACACACACACACACACACACACACACACACACACACCTTTGTTCAGTTAACACTTCCAAGTCATGAATCAAATGTCACTCCTTTGGAGCGTTTTCTCTGCCTCCTAAAGGCTGGGTGAGGTACATCACCTAAGACAGCACACAGCCAACTCTAGTACAGCTGTCTGTTTTACTGTATTTCTCCCCTGCAAGATTCTAAGAAACTTGAGAACTAGGACTGCCTCCCTGGTCTTTTTGCTTTTCTTCAGATACATTCAGTTCATTCCCATCTCAGGGCCTTTGCACTCCCTGTGCTCTCTGCCATTCCAGTCTCATCTCAAACATCCTTCCTCAGGAGGGCCTTTCCCACCTCTCACACAGCCAGTCCTTCCCACCTCATCTGCCTGGTCTCTCTTTGTTCCCTTACATTGCTTTACTTTCTCTCACAGCATTTTCATTTATTTATTTATTTTTTGGCTACCTGAAATCGTATTATTTATGGTGATTACTTGTTTCTGGAATTACTTGTTACTGGACTCCTCCCAGTGGGAATATAAGCTCTGTGAGGGCAGACAGTGATTTTTCAATAGATAAAGCTGGAGGCACACAGTGAGGAGAAGCAGACAGGTATCAAAGGGTGAAGGGAAGCACAAGCTTCCAAAGGGAAAGCTGGTTAATGGGACAAAGAAAAGTGACCAAAACTGACTCCCAAAGTGCAAGAAAGAACTAATAATGTTAACTCTTTTATCGCACACTAACTGTGGCAGGCTCATACATTACCTTGTTGAAGTTTCCCCTTTGGGAATGCATAAGCATTCTGTAAACATATGTGAAACAGGAATACTTTTAGCCCAGTTCCATGATATTGTCGTGGTGATTAAATACGTTAATTCACGTAAAGTGCTTTGAACAGTGCTTGGCATGTAGAAAGCATCAACACATGCTGCCTAAAATCGTCGTCATTGTCATCATCATCTACAAAGAGATATGACACATAGGTAATACCTGCTTATAAGAATTTTATGTACTGCTATGCACTATATTTACTTTTTAAAATGAATCATAGGACGTCTACAGTGTACCAAGTTAAACACATGTTCCTTATTTTGAATTTAATATGGTGCAAAAAAGTTTTATAAGAGTTACTTATCAGCATTTATATAATCAAAGAATTGTATTATTATTATTATTTTTTTTTGTGGTACGCGGGCCTCTCACTCTTGTGGCCTCTCCCGTTGTGGAGCACAGGCTCCGGACGCGCAGGCTCAGCGGCCATGGCTCACGGGCCTAGCCGCTCCGCGGCGTGTGGTATCTTCCCGGACCGGGTCACAAACCCGTGTCCCCTGCATCGGCAGGCGGACTCTCAACCACTGCGCCACCGGGGAAGCCCTGTATTATGTTTTTAATAACCACATTTGTGATAGTTTCAATCAGGTTTTAAAAAGCCTTAGGATGTAAACATAAAGAACCATGTAAGAACCCAGAAACTAGAAGAAGCGATAATGAAACATTAGTGGAAAGAATAAATAGGCTAAAGGCTGAAATAAAACTTTGTAAGGACTAATACAGAGAACAATGAAGAGAGAAAACAGGAGAACATTTGGAGATGTGAGAGGAAAGTAATTACTACAAGAGAGCAAATCAAAGCACCACATGCAAGAATCATTTCACTGCAATCTCTACAGGAAATGCCTATCAGAAGGATGAAAACAGCAAGAAAACTACTGAAAACAAGAACAAGAGTTAAAGATGTTAAATAAATGCAATGATGTTTTATTAATAGTTTTAAAATATCTGCTAGAACAGAATATTTTACTCCAAGTTTGGCTAGTTCTTTATAAAAAGAACTCTTTTTAGTTACAGCTCTTTTTGGTTTGCTGCCAGATTGGAAACCTGGTGGGTGGAACTAGCAACCTATCTCATCAGGTTACTACTGCCTTCTCTCTTCTTCAACCCCAAGACCCACAAGCCTTTTGTCACTGCATCTCAAGGAGTAGGGGGATTGCTTTTTTAAAAGGTAGTGAGAACATTTTAGCAGCACATTCAATGTTCCCCAGAGCCCCTAGGTGGCGCTATTGCAAAACTAACAGAAGTCTGAATCATCGCAAGAAAAACATTTAGTACAAAACACTAAAAGCAATAACAACTCAAAAGGCAGACACCATTTGTTAAAGGAACTACAAACAATTTAGTATCTCTAAGACATTTATTAATCTCCTTTTAAATTCAGGGGCTCACCCCACGAAGAAGAGACATTTCGTTTTTCGGCCAGAAAAAAAAAAACAAACTTAGGGTTGTTCTCTTTCTAAAACATTTACATTTAAGGGCCCAGTGAAAACGATGCTGAAAGTCTGTGGTATATATTGTTTTATGATCAAAATTGGCTTGATAGCACAAAAGAACTAGCGCTCAGAGTAAAAATGTAAGACAGTGACTGAGGGTTGGCTTGGGGAAAACATACAGTTATGTTAGTTTGACAGTCAACCAAAAGCCATAATATTATTAAATATATTTAAACATGGTTTTCATTTAGATTTGGCATCTTGACTAATGGGGATGTATTAAATAATACCTGGCTGCTAAGAATATATATATTTAGGAATCAGTGCCACATAAAACACACAGGTACAATTCAGTCTCATTGTTATTTAAGGCTTCTCTTCTGTTCTCTTGGCTGTGGGCACAGACATATTAAAAATTAAGTACACACTCAGTGTATGCTCGACCCTTTTAAAAGGCTTTCTCTTTAAACAGAAACATGCAACGGAAAGTGAACTCAACTCTAGTGAAAGGTAATGGATGCAATCCCTTTGGGGACAGCTGTCTGATTTATCAAAAGAAAGAAGAGGGGAGGGTCAAAAGCCAGGAAAAAAAATTCCTGAGTGGTCAGCAAGGAGAGTGCTCAGAGAGGAGTCAAAATCAGTTTCTATACCCCTGGATTCCTTCTTTGCCAGACTTGAGAGGTCGAATGAATGGTACCTTTTATCATGAGGCCATGGGGGTATCGGAGTGGGAAGAGAGTATCTTAAGATATGGGGTTGTATTAGTGGCCAAATAAACACAGGCAAATGTTGAGTGATTCCCAATGCATTAAAGAAACACTTTTTCTTTTTTTTAAACAAGGGGGGACATCTGTAGGTTTCTGGGCATTATGCTAGGCGTTGTTCAAGGGTGGGAGTTGCGGGAACAGGGATGCTTAAGGCAAGCTGGGGAGACAGCAAATGTTAATGATGCAAAGAGTCAAGGGCCATAATAGAGTTCTACTCTGTTCTGGATGAAAAAGTAACGTATCTGACATACAGATGCTGCATAATAGATGAGCATCGTCTCCTTTCCAATGTCATGAGGTTCCCTAAAATCCTCAGCCTAGAACAAGACATCTCAGTGGCCAAAATGTCAGATAACATCACATCCCATCTCTGAACAACCCAGTGGACGGGGTCACTGTATTATTATTTTTTAATTTGAGAAACAAAAATATAGTATCCAGAAAATAATATCTCACCACTCAGAAGGAGAAAAAAAGCAAGCTTTTTTTTTTTTTTTAAATTTGGATACAGGTATTATTCTGTCCACTCACAGATAATAGAAATGAGGCTTTGAGAGCTTAATCGTATTATCCAACAACCTAGATTTAGTAAGTTACAGAGGTTAGACTGGAACTCAAGCCTATTCTTCTTGAAAATCCACTTTTGAAACCACTAACCCCACTGCCCCACTGCTCTTCTGCGGCTGACTGAAGACTTGCGGTGGAAGCAATGAAGGAAATTGGGGGTGAGGGTGGGGGCATGCAGCATGCAATCTCATTTCTATCCCTTGTCACCTACTTAGAAAAGACTGGGAGAAGGGGGTTTCAGTTCTTTTCCGACATCGCTTTTCACTGCTGCTGTCATCCCCAACGGGGATATTGGGCTGGCCAAAAAGTTCGTTCGGGCTTTTCCATCTGAATGAACTTTTTGGCCAACCCAATGTTTCCCCACTGGAGAGAAGTCACTAAAATATTAAGCGTGCCAAAGTCTTCACGGTGATGATGGGTACAAATGGGGACCACAGAGAACAGGCTGTGTCGCATCAAGGAAACAACCAGGGAGGGAGGAAATTCTGACACGTGCGCCTATGGATATGACCCTTGAGGACATTATGCTAAGTGAAATAAGCCAGTCACAAAAAAGACAAACACTGGGCTTCCCTGGTGGCACAGTGGTTGAGAGTCCGCCTGCCGATGCAGGGGACATGGGTTTGTGCCCCGGTCCGGGAGGATCCCACATGCCGCGGAGCGGCTATGCCCATGAGCCATGGTCACTGAACCTGCGCGTCCGGAGCCTGTTGCTCCGCAACGGGAGAGGCCACAACGGTGAGAGGCCTGCGTACCGCAAAGAAAAAAAAAAAAAAGATAAACACTATATGATGGCACTTATATCAGGTACCAAGAGTAGTCAAATTCATAGAGACAGAAAGCAGAATGGTGGTTGTCAGAATCTGGAGGGGAGGGAGGTGGGGAATTGTTGTTTCATGGGTACAGAGTTTCAGTTTTGCAAGATGAAAAGGGTTCTGGATACTGGTTGCACAGTAATGTGAATAATACTTAACACTACTAAACTGGGCACGCAAAAATGGTAAATTTTATGTCATGTACTTTACCATTAAAACAGACAAGCAAGCAAACAGACAAAAGAATACCACCAGGAATGCCTTCTCCAGTGATCATTTACAATGTTTTCTTGATGGGCACGGTATGAAGCATGACTTTCCACATTTTTAGATTTGTGGAAGTAAAAGTCCTTTTGTGGTACATCCCTGCTACTTTTCTGGAAAGCAGGAAACAGGTCTTTTAAAAAAAAAAAAGTAACGTTTTATATCTGCATGTTTTATATGAATCCTCATCCTGGTTTGATCAGCTCAGAGCTCTGACCAAAGAACTTCCCCTCCCTGAGTCCCAACTTCCACATCGGTAAAAGGCAGGATTGGGTGAGATGATCTCTGAGGGCCCTTTCAATTCTCAGAATCCAACTCCTGTTTTTCCAAATGCTAACACTGTCTATGCTGTTAGGTATACTTTATTTATTATTGACATTCATCAGAACATTTTTGCAAAGCCACTAGTCACTTCTGAAATACCTACTCACTGCATTTTTCCTGAGGGATGAGTGGCGAGGGGTAGGATGCTGGGTGAGGCAGGCAGATAGGAAGCAGTAGAGTTAAAGGTGTCCTGGAAGGAGCACTGGACTGAGAGTCTGAGGCTATGAGGGTTAGTCCTGCGCTCTGCCACTTGCTGGCCAGATGAATCAGAAAGGAAGGAAGCGTTTACTGCGGCCTTCTATGCATGAGACACTTTCACACATGTTATCTTATTATTTCACAAATTTTAGTTAGTCACATACCATCTTCATAATTGTTTCCATATCCAAGTACCATCTGTAGTATTATACATGTAATATTTTTTCTAAATTCCAAATAAATTCCTTGCTCTTTTTTCAAACTGCCTTGTTCTAAGCAGAAATGTCTATGAAAACATAGGTACGGTGTTGGTCACCGTTTTTCTAATATACATTAAAATAAATATATAACTATTAGAAAGAGTGTCCACATGCCAGCTAAAGTCATCCCGAGTGCCACCGGTGGCATATGTGTGCATTTAGGGAGATGCCACATTATTCTACTTTGTATCCATTTACGGCTGCTGGACACCTGAGTCTGTGGAGTTTAGTAACTCATCCAAGTTCAAACCAGCAGACCCAAAGCAATGTGATGCTTCATAGTCCTCTCATCTTTAGAATGAGTATGTTCAATAAAATACATACAGACTATTTCCAAGATTTTTAAATTTCATGGACACTAATATTTCCAAAATTACTTTGGAGAATGGCATATGGTTAGCAAGTTTTTATTTTGCCAAGTAAGAACTCAAAATAAAAAAGGTTTTCTCATACAAGGTAATTAAAATTAAAAAAAAAAAAAAAAAAAAAAGCATAGGACTTTCTACACCAAACATTTGGGACCAGGGTACTTCTCAGGACAACATAAATCATTTAGGAAGAAAACATTTATGATGCTCTGCTTACTTTTCTACATTTCTCATTCTGGTCAAAACTCTGTCATGGACTAGCCACTGGCTGGGCTCATCACTGGCGGATGATGCAATGGGAGGCGGCTCTGGAATCCTGTAGTTCTGAGTTCAATCCTCGTTTTCTACAAATTACACATGCAGCTTTGTGCTACTTTAAGCTGAGCCTTAATTTTTCATCCGTAAACTGAGGCCACTCATTGTTGTGAAGATTAAATGCAGTAAGTGTATAAAATGCCTAGAACAGCCCCTAACCTGTAGTAGGAGCTCGTTAAGCAGCACTGAACGACTTTCCTTTTACCACTCATTGTGTCTGACCCGCAGGGCTGCTGGGAGGATGCACTGTGACAACACGTGGCAAAGTGCACTGACAATGTGTTACAGAGCTCTAATTGTTCTTTGAATCTCAGGTTGGAAGTTCCTTCCTCCCGGGAACTTTTCCTGACCCACTCAGTTGGATAAGAAGCCCCTCCCTTGGTACCATGCCACCCTGGGATCTCCATCTGTTCACTGTCACACTGCATTGCTACCGCTAGGCAATTTCTCCCTCACCTCAATAGGCACGCAAGAGAGGGTAAGAGTGGGAAATACATGGATCTTGCTGTTGCTTCTCCACCATCTAGCATGTAGTCACTGCCAAATATAGCACTGGTGCTCTTTTAATTTGTTAAATAGACACATGAATTGATGGGAAGATTGGTGGAGGTTTTCAAACCTGTTATGTTGTACTACTTGTACACTTGATGGTCTTGACCCTCGGCTTATAGCAGCATTTCCCAATGTTTGGTCCTTTAGCAAAGTAAGATGCTCCATGAAAGACTAATTCTTTGGTCAAGTAAATTTATGAAAGTCTATATTCTAAATGCCTCCTCAACCCGGGAGATTCACAACGCAAGTTTATATCTTAAAGGCTTATGCAAAGTCTCGCTATAAAGATACCTAGTTAACTTGAGCATAGCATTTTCCAAATGAATTCTTTCCAGGAATACCTTCTAATGTATGAAAGAACACCCTTTGGAAAATCCTGGCCTATAGAGAACTTGGGCTCTGAGTAAATTTTTCTCACGGTTTCTGTCAATTCTTTGTCCTGGTTGTCCTTCCCCCAGTTAAACTGCACAGCCGGAAGCAGGAGAGACATGCATATTGGGCTGGACAAAAAGGCAACACAGACAATAGAACCTTTGAGAAAACTAAACATAGGAATGGGCTACCAGGCCAGGAACTGACCAAAAGTATTTCGACAATGAGTGGAATGCCCTCATTTGTATCACACCTCAGAGACTTCATAGTTCTACGCACGTACATCATTGCAACTGCTCTTCTTTCTCTTCCCCCTTCCTCTTTTTCTCCTCCAGCATCAGCATCACCATGGTTAAATACGATGGCACACTGTCTATGCCAGGCATTGCTGTAAGTGTACTTCTTGCAGTAACTGATGAAATGATATTACTTACTATTATATAGATCTTGAAATTGAGTCTCAGAAAGCTACTATTACTACTAGTAATAATAATAATGACAAAATTAATGATAGCCACCTCTCACTTTTGGTGAGCTTATTGTTCAACGCAAAAGAGCTCAGAAAGGCAGATTTGGGGCTCAAATGTTAAGTCTTCTGATGCCAAGTCCAGAGTTTGCTCCACCCATGAAAGATGGGTCTCTCCAACAAGATCATAGCATGCTCCCAGCTGTGGCAGGGGAGAGAGGGTTACGGCACCAGCTCGGCATTCAGATGGTGTGGTTTTTAAAGTGACTCAACATCTGTCATTAATTAGAGTTCCTGTTCCCATGGTGATGGTTTATTATTGCTAGGCTGATAAGATGGCCAATTCAAGAATACTATCTTCCTTCTTTTCCCTCTCACTCTCCAGCATAGATTTCTCTCTTTTTTTCCTCCTTTCACCTAACATCATCGATCTTTTGCAACAAGGTAGGAGGTGGTGTTCCTCAAACAGGGACACCCTGTTGGATCCCTGGTGATAACCTTTGGAATTTTTTCCGTTTTGCTTAATGCAAAGGCTCTGTCAGACCAACATGGATTCATCTCTGACATTTATTAGCTCTCTTACCATAAACAAGTTAATTACCTTCCTTGGGCCTTATTTTTTCATCTGGAATAAGGGGTAAGAAGGCCTAAACAGCAAAAGGTTCTTCTGAGAATCTGATGTACCAAATAGGAAGATGCTAGCACAGAGCTTGGAACGTGGTAGATACTCAAGAAATGGTAGCAGTTGTGATAACTAAAATAATAGCAATAATAATTATTTACAAAGAGATGAGATGAGACAGATTTTGGGTTGGCAGTTGAGGTCGTCTTACTTTCATTCATTCATCAATCATTCAAATTTGTCCTTCCACTGAAACTGTTCTTTGTTCTTTATAGCCCTTAACCCAAGATACACTATATACTTATTTGTATTTAACTGTCTCTTACACTCGACTGTAAATGTGATGAAAATTAGTACAATGGTTATTTCACACATCACTGTACCTGGGGCTGTATTTGTTGAATGATGTACAAATATTTACCAACAGTCAAGGTCAGTCTTTGTGTTAGGCGCTGGAGATATGGAAATAACTAAAGCAAGATTTTTACCCTTGAGGCATTCACATAAGGAATCTGTGAAAATTGACAAAAAATAAAGGAAATGGGGCATTCATCCCTGACTCCAAAAGGTTTTTGGATTTTTTTTTGAAATAAATCCAATGACATAAATGGAATTAAATCTTTAGTAATCTCCTAGCACAAAGCACCGATAGGGGGGTGGTATGGCTATCTCAAAGCTCTCAATGCCAAGAGGGATTCAAACCGGTGGTGTTAAGCCCCCAGAGTAATCGGAAATTCCCTTTGAAACAGACAGTTAAAAAAGAAAGAGAAAGAGAAAGAAAGGGAAGGCCTTTCAGGGGGCTAGCTCACTGACCTCCCCCCCAGGACGGTCTGACCCCCTCTGCTGGTGAAGAAAGAGGTCAGATCCTCAGATGGAAAATCAATCTCCAAGAGTGGCTGGATACAATTCCACGACACGCGGTCTATTCCCAGCCAAGGAGGATGGGGCCCAGAGGCTTTAGCTTCCCCAACCCACTGTACCCGATCAGGCCAAGCCGACAAGTCCTCCAGGAGCACACGGCATCCGACAGACGAGCAGGCGCAGGGGTCCCGCCAGGAGCCCTTGAACCCGCCTTCCTCAGTGGCTTGGATCTTCCACTTTGAAGCTATTTTGTTATTGTACAATACTCTTAAGTATTCGTGCTCATTACCTTAACATATTCTGGATTACTGCCTCTGAAGCGATCGAGTCCAGTGCTTCTTATGTTCAGTTGAGACCCTCTAAGGGGTCACACCTTGCCATGGGGAAAGGGAGGGCGTGACACGGTGAGCAGGAGACACGGCTCAGCTTCTAACTGTTTTGTACAGTGTGCTCCCAAATGATCCACTACTTTAAACTGTTTGAAAACCAGAACCTAATTCTTTCAGTGTAAAGATGAGGAATCTGAGGCCCAAAGAGGTAGACCTCGTGTCTCAGGTTATATATTGGGTTGTTCAGTAACGGAACCGACACTGAGGATGGGGGAGCTCATCTTTGAAAAAGAGAGAGTAACTGAGAGGCACAGGGACCGTCTGGAGTGAGTGCCAGTGTGAACAGGGAAAGCTGTTTTCAGAGACAGAGCTAAGAACTAGGTGGTCCTGGGTCCGATTTTACCTGCTGAGGGCTTTCCGTCCACATCCATCACAGCAGCACCCTTGCTTTAGTGGCTGGCTCCCTGGGTAACCAGTCTGCTCGGCCAGCTCCAGGGAGATGACAAATTCTCTGTCAATTTCACCTCCACTTCGGTACAACACACGTTTACACAGCACCTGCTACTGATTAAGGGTGAGGAATTCTGGGATCCTTCCCTGGAAGCTCACACCCAAGTAGGGTAAGCAGACATGGAAACATCTAAGGGCAGTGCTAGAGATAAGCACAGGTGGAGGTGGGGGAAGTGTAGAGGGAGGCCTGACCATGAGGAAGTGTCCCAAGGCAACTTTACAGATGGGTTCCAATATTCTCCCAGTGAGCAGACTACAGGGTCAGAACATTAACCAAGCGTATCTTACTAGGATGTGACCTTGGGAAAGTACTGAACCTCTCTGTGATTTGGCCTCCTTATCTGCAAACATCTCCTTATCTGCAAAGCACAAGGAATATCAGGACCTCATGGATTGTTGTGAGGACTAAGTGAGTTAATCCGCAACGTCACCTACGCGATGACTGGCGAAACTACATAAATACCCTCTGCTATCCTTTTAGGAGCCCCTTGAAGAGAGGGGTCACAGCTCCCCACCTCATCACAATATGTTGGACTCACTAAAGCCTGCTGCTTCCCAGTCATCTAAGCATTTCCTCGAATCTCCACTTTAGGATTGTCTATAAATTTCTCCTCTGTAAACGTCTGTCTATAGTAGCTAGCCAGCTTACTAAGATGAAGACAACTGCTATAATCCAATTATCTAAACCAGTCTGGTTTGTCAGGATCCCTCCTCATCAGAGATGCTGACAGGTGAAATTGACATGGCCAACGTGGTAGGAATTTCAGTCTGATCAACTGCAACACACAGGCTCCTTCGGCCAAGGTGTCAGCTGAGGATGGAGAGAGGGGCGAGGGGGTAGATTTTGAGGTGGGGTGAGGTGGGTTGCTTGCTTCCCATATCTCAGTGGCCTTGTCTCAGAAGGTGCCTTCTTCATCCTGAAATTTTCAAACCTGATATGTTACACTCTATACACAAATGCACTCTAGTGAAATAGGATAACTTTCTAGGGACATTTAAAGAGTGTCCCCTTATATTTCAGGGAGGCTTCAAAACTGTTGGAGATAAATAATAAATCTTCATCGTTACTCCCAGGCTGAATTAACTTACAGGCTTTTTTCTTAAGCAGGAAGCAGTATTACTATCTAAGAAGCACTTAATGTTGTTGACTTTAAGTAAATGAGACTATTAGCCTGAAACATTTTTTATAAAAAATGATAGAGTCAGGGGATGTTGGGCAAAGGATGCTCCCAAGACTCCTGATCAAACTCCTAATGATTTGTTTATAGTTGACAACCCCCACTCCCTATCAACTGTGGTCCTTATACATCGAGCTTTCTCTTCTGCTACTCCCGAACTGGGATGCTTTCCTAGGAGTTGAGTTGATGTCTTTCTGTCTGTGTTATTCCTTTGCTTTCACTAGCCCTCTATCTGAAAAGCCCACTTCCTGCTGCTTCTCTGCTCATCCTAAATTAACATTTCCACTTCAAGCCCTACTTCTTATACAAAGCCACACTTCTCTTTCCTGCTTGTAGCTGTTACCAGGGAGCAGATTATGTAATGGCACTCTCTGGTTTCAGGTTACTTCATTTTTATTTTTCTAGCCTGTCAGCTCCTTGAAGGTGGGGAACCTGGCCTTGCTTTTCCTCTTTTTCTTTTTTAAAACTGTAAAACATTTGGCCCTCTATTACACTATCCACGACTTTGAGGTCACCCATAGAAACAGCGTGTGCTTGGAGACACAAAAACCTGTATTCAAATTCCAGCTTGAATATTAACAGCCAGTGTGACCTTGGGTAAGTTCTTTTAATTTCTGAGTCTGTTTTCTCATTTGTAAAACTGAAAAAAAGAGACTTTGCACATAAACCTATTGTGAGAGTTAGGTGAGAAAGGCTAAATATTGATTCTGCAAGGAAACATCTACAAGAAGGCCAGAGCAATATGAGTTATGCATGTAGCTTTCTTATAATTTGCTTTGAGATAGGAAGAAAGCTTGGAAAACCCTGAGTAAAAGATATGTCTCAATAAACATAAGCTCTGAGACATACAGACTTAAACTCCTAATGCCATTACTTAATAGCTATGTGACTTTGGGCAAATCGCTTGCCCTCTCTGAGTCTCTATTTCCTCATTTGGGTGATGAGAATAATCACATATGTAATAGAGTGATTCACTTAGAAAGGTCCAGAGTTCTGGTTCAAGAAAGAGGAGTTTCTATTCCTTTTGACTAGACACTACCTGGAACTGTGCCTGGCTCAGACTTGTAATCAAGTTGTGTCTCCTGAGACAGGTGCTAAGCTACCTGTGGCCACTGGCCTCAATGCCTGACTCAGAGTGGGCTTATTCAGAGCTGGGTATTCACTAAAGTTGCTAACGTCAATTTCTTGTCTTTTGGGTGTCACTTAGTCAAAGTGAACTGCTCTCCATGATAACTGGCCACCCTTTCTCCTGTTGGCCTAGCTCATTCCGACAGGGAGAGAGGAGGGGAAGTGGATTTGCCATAAGGACTGACTTCTCTTAATGCTTAAAAGTGACTGTATCAAGCAGAGTTCAGTTGGGAGAAGTGAAACCACTCTAGGTCATTCAACAAAAAGAATTGAGCACAAGAAATCGGTTTCATTGATGGCACAAGAAACCAAGAAGCCAAACGGATGATATTGAAGGAACTCAGAGATCGGGGACGGCAAAAAGCTGCTACTCCTCTTAGGGATCAAGAGATGATGGGAGGTAGTGGTGTGGCCAGAGCCAGGGGCTGGCCATGTCAGGCTGGAGCTGAAAACCAAAGAAGGGCTGAGTGGTCAGCCCTGGGACCTGAAGGGAAAGGCTGGGAGCTGGAATCACACAGGAGATGCAGTTGCTGCTGCAGTGAAAGAGAGAAATGACCTGACTTCTCCCCGCTTGCTTCCTGCACGTCCATCTTCCATCAGCATCTCCCATTGGCCAAATCTACTCAGTGGCCAGTTTCCAGAGAGCCTGAGAAATGTAATACACAGCAGGGCAGGTGTGAATAAGCTATCTGAGAGCAAACAGGCAAATGAGTGGCCCAGCCATCTCAATAATATACATAAAGCGCTAGAACAACGTGTGATTTACAGTCAGCTAATAATGATAGGTCTCATAAATATTACTCTAATTTTGTATAACTCACTGAAAGTTTATTCACACCAGTAACTGTGCTCAATACTCTCTACATATTATCTCACTGAATCTTCACAACAAGCTTATGAGGCAGGCACTCTTAACAGTCTCATTTTTACAGTGAGAAAACCAGCTTAGAGAGGTAAAGGGACTGACCTAACGTACCGCTTGAGCATCTGAACTCAGGACTAGAGCCCATATTTATGTGACATCTGAGTCTGTGCTCTTAACTATGGTCCTATTTATTGCTTATAATATGAATCATACTTCTAACAGTGAAAGGGAGGGTACTAGATAAGCTGAACATGAAACTTCTCATAATTACTGGGAGGATATTTTGAAGACCTACATTTCCAGGACTGAAAGCCTAGAACACTCTGGGAACAGTAAATTTGCCCTTAAAAAAAGTAGAGATTAAGAAAAAAAATACATCACTTAATGCAGTTTATAAAAGTCCATGGCTTTCCCTCTTGAAGGCAACGGTGTATTTTTGCTAACATGATGCCAAGTTCGGTGGCCTCTGAAGGCTTGCTGTTTACTGACATTTGATAGGCTTCGACATCTGTTGCCCTTCTCGACTGATGGGTGCTTCATTTTAGCACTTCCCTGATGCCAGGCTGGTAAAAAGCTTTAGTACTGAGGTCCTCTAAGACACTCCTAGGTCAGTGACGCAGCTTTGTTTGTGAAGCTGCCTGAGGGAAGGAATATTCAGGGAAGAGTGGTAAGGCACATGCCATCCATCCACCATGCTGGGTATTCTCAGTTCTACCCCTGGGGCAGGTGACAGCTCCAGAAAGTTATAAGCCCGGGCAATTCTTGACCTCAAGTCAAGTTTCAATGTCCTGCTCCGGACCTTTAGCAAGGTAGTACAGGATGAATTCTTCTGCTTCTTCTGTAAAGTTCCATGGAATGACTTGTTTGTTTGTTTTTAAAGGAATGGAAATTTTAGAATTTGGTACCTGGGAAAATGTCTCTTTTGGAAAACTGGTATACATCCTTGACTCTGTGGACACTATATGACTTGACATATTTCCAGTTTTGTGTTGGCTGCTGGGAAGCTCAAAGTAATCCCCTTATTTATGGGTCAGAGACCCATAGGCCAAATCTGTCCCACACATCTGCTTGGTCTGACACTCACCAACGCAGGGTTAAAACAATTTGAATTTCAAGGTCCTTAGGCAGAGTATACATCCTCCAATCTGGTACAGAATGAAATCATCTTGTTCTCTGCTTGTTTACATGGCCTACCTGGTATGGCCTGCAGGCATATATATATTTGAGGACCCCCTAGCCTAAGTAGTTGGTATATTATCTTCCTACATAGCTTCTAACTTGTGAGTTTTATTTTGCTTAGTTTTATTCTGCTTAGTCATTTATTATAAGCTTCCTCAAATCCATTATGGAAGAGGAATATGAATGATAAAAAAATAAACAAATTGTTTTCTTCCCTAAGCAAAACTGCCAAGTTCAGTGCAGGCAGCTGCATCCCCACTGCAGCCAAGGGCTGATCATTCCTGGTGAGTCACTCTGGCCTGCCCCACCTGCCCCACCTGTTAGAGGGTTACCACTGTCGTAGGCTCAACCCTATCATTCCTTTAAACAGGAGAAAGGATTTCTTCCTCATTAGCAACTGAGGGGCCTGGACATAATCAAGTGACCTCTGCCCTATTTCTAGCATATAATATGTAAAGCCAGCTCTAGGTGCCCTCTGAGACACTGGGCAGCAGGGGATATGCAGAGAGTGGGTCTAGAGCCAGACCAGCTAAACTGCAGCCCTCCTCCCCCCACTAGCCATCCATGTGACCTCAGGTCAGCTTATCAGTTTTTTTTTTAGCTTATCAGTCTTGATGCCTCAAATTCCTGCTTTATGAAGTGGGACAATGCTACCACCTACTTTACTGGTTTTGGGGTAAGGATCAAATTAATACAGGAAATATTAATAATAGTACTTTTCTGCATGCCAGGCATTGTGCTAACTGTGCTTTCATGCATAGAATATTTGCAGTAACTCAGTGGGGTCGGTTAATACTGAACTGAGGATCAGAGAAACTAAGCACCTTGCCCAGCCAGGCTGGCTCACATAGCTAGCAAGCCAAGGAGATGCCATCACCTTGAGTGTAGCAAGGTGACTTAGTGGGCTACTTTCTTTGGCCTCATTTGATTTCCTCTTATCCCGTCCACAACAGGTTCAGCTCATTTACCCTCTTCCACCCCCAAGACTTGGCAGGCAGTTGCCATAACACGACTGAGCTCCCGCAGTTATTCCTAATATTTATTGTGTCGAGTTGAAATGGAGAGAGATTTGTGCAGGACTGAGGCACATGCTCCTTCCTCTGCTTTCAGGGAAGGTATTCTACTGCAAAGATTAAGGGCCAGCCTGGTTCACGCGCCTCTCCACAGAGTTCCAGCTCTATCACCAACTAATCCTATATGGCCCGGTTCAAATGCTGCCTTCTCAGAAGCACCTTTCTATTTCTAGCCCTAAGGCAATGGAAGACACTCCTTCCTTGGTGCTCTATTATCCACTGTATAGCAACTGTAGTTAAACAAATAAGAGCCAACATTAAATAGACAGTATTCTACTCTACATGTACTAACGTGTTGACCTCTTACAACACGAGTTGTGAGATAATATACCTATGATGCAGATATTACTGTTATGTTTTACTAATGAGAGCTCTGAGGCACAGAGAAATTAAGTAACTCACTTAAGGTAAGTGGCAGAGCCATGATTTGAGCCCAAGCCAAGGCGCTGTGTCTTTGTCATTACATTTAGTGTTGACTTTTTCATAACTGTATCTGTCTGTGTCTACCTCCTCCCCACCAGACTGGAACTCCATGGGCCCCAAGATGTGTTTAAATCTTCTTTGTCCTGCTACCATCTAGGACTGTCCCTGTCACGTGGCAGCCTCTTGCTCATGAGCCTTGGCTCAATATATTAAATAGGGAGCCTCATCACCTAGTTGAATCAAGGCCAAGACACATGCCTTTTCCAGATGTAGCCCGCTGTCATCTGTCAGCCTAGCTATCACAGCCCACCCTATCTCCAGCTGCAGAGGAGAGCAGAAAATGCATCCTGACATCACAGGAAGGACCCAAGTAAAAGGTGCATTGATGGGGGAAAAAACAAGCCAGCAGAGTGATTAATTTGGCCTCCCCTTCGATATTATGTTTACACAAGTTGATTATATAGCACTTAATTACTAATTTGCCCTGCTTAAACCAAGAGTGTTTTTAAGTTTTTAATGAGATAAGGGAAGAAGATGCCTTTACTTAGTAAGGAGCAGCTATTTTATTTCCTTCTCTTGTTTTGCCCAGCCAATTAATAACATTTCTAAGGAAATGTATCCCTGTCATGAATTCTTTCTCCCCATCTTCTTCCTGACCTCCCAGATTTAAAAAGAGATAGAAACAGACAAGAGCCACTTAGAAACAAACTGACTTCACCTTCTGATCTGGCTGGCTAGGCTGGGAAAGGCCTTGTAAAGCAAAGTAACATGGGACCCATAAATGGTGCTGTCTGACTTTTTGGGAGTTGGGGTGTGTCTATTCCCAGAAACCATGACTTGGTTGTTGTTACCAAAAGCAGAGAACACAGCCATAGGTCTCCAAAAAAGGCAATCCCCCTAGAACCCTGCACTGTTTCCTGGGTATTAATGTCAGATAATTTTAAGCATGGCCCTAGGGCAGCCTATACAAAAAGTACAGGTTTTGGAGTCAGCTCTGGATTTGATCCCCATCTCTGCTACTTGTTAGATGATGGATCTGTTATTTAAACTTTCTGAGCCTCAGTTTCCTATCTGTAACGGTGAGGTGAATAACCTACCTTGCAAGAATCAAATGGCATCTCAAGTACCTTAGCACAGTGCCCAGCTCAGAAGAGGCACAGTTTTCTTGTCTTTGGCAGAAGGGAAGGCAGAAAAAGGAAAGCAGGGATAAGTGGGTCCCTTTTGAGCACCCTAGCCTGTCATCTGCAGAGCTGACAGATCTGATGAGTGTTACTCAAAGGGCCCGTCCATAATGACATAAGGAGTTTCCTCCAGAAAGTAAACAAACACCCTGATTCTCTCACTGAGAACATCTTGCTAGGAACAAAATGTTGTAATTGATTTACATTCTGATGCAAGTCCCTTATCTCATTGCCAATCTGTAACAAACCATTCACAGCTTGGCCTCTGGTTACAGACAGACCTGCACAGCCCAGTCTGGATGACTACGGAGGACAGCTGCATTTGCTCCTAAAGACACCCTCCCACCCTTCTCTGGGCTGTGCCAGGCTCACTTGTACGGACTATATCAATGAGCTCTCTTGCCCTATGACTTTGACTCCAGCCAATGGGGAACCCGACAGTAAGTCAGAGAGCAGGAGGAAGATGGGGTCAATAACCCAGCTCTTCACTTCCAGGGTCACTGGCAAGCCAGCTGAATCAGTCGCCTCCACACAGCCCTCTGTTCTGGGGTTCAGGGGTTCCAGTAACTGTGCTCTCCCTTCACCTCTTAAGGTCCAGCTGTTACAAACCCCAGTATACTATATCCTCCCTTGTGATTTCTCCAGGGCCGGTCCCCAGTCTGTAAATAGTCCCTCTACTAAACTCTCTAAAACTATCCTAATTTGAAGGTAACTTCTGTGGGGACCTTGACTAACACAGGGACATTTTAATGTACATTCAAATTCTAGGTGTCTACAAAAACAGACTCACAGACACAGAGAACAGATTTGTGGTTGCCAAGGGGGAGGGGGAGTGGGGGAGGGATGGATTGGGAGTTTGGGATTAGCAGATGCAAACTAGTATAGCATGGATAAACAACAAGGTCCTACTGTATAGCACAGGGAACTGTACTCAGTATCCTGTGATAAACCATAACGGAATATGAAAAGGAATATATATACGTATATGTAACTGATTCACTTTGCTGCACAGCAGAAATTAACACAACATTGTAAATCAACTATACCTCCATAAAATAAATTCAAAAAGTTCTAGTTGTCTATTACTGGTACTAGTTTTTTAAAATAATGGCCATCACACTCAGTCCTAGAGGAGTCCACTTCCATGTGTGACCAAGCTGAAAAGTCCTCAGCTTTGAAATCCTAGGCTAGGCCTTGGATTCTGGCTCCATCCCTTTCTAGCCATGGGCTCTGGTAAGTCACTTAAACCCTCCTACCCTGTTTCTTCGTTTGTAAAATTATGGTGATAATAGTATAGGAAATTTCCTTATGTATAACTTTTAACATGGTACTAAATTTTTAAATGTTCAAATTTCTTTGATATGCATGTAATGAGAGATATGCCATCCAAGTTTCTACACATGTGGTACTTTATGGTTCATTGCAGCGTATCAAATACCTCCAATAAGCAACTGTAATAATGGTACTTCTTCTTTTGCATACTTCTTGATCATTTGCCTCAATGATGGAAACAAAAGTCTTTCATATACTTCAGTAAGACCTCTAAACATTCCATGACTCTGAATCAAACTTTGTTCAGTGGTATGTGGTATGTATGTGTATATGACTGTGTGTGTGTGTAATCATTTTTCAGAACTTTTTCCCAATTACAGACAATTCCTGATTTAACTAAAGGTCTTGTCTTCCCTCATCTCTTATTTGGTTCCATACCCCAATTTACTGTGTTGAATATTAAAGTTATACAGCATGGATAATCTATTCATGACATCCTAGAGTAAAGGGAGAAAAAAAAAAGTCCTACCTATTCATTTCTGATTTATTCCAACAAAGACATTTATTATAAAAAGGAAAAGTATAAATGATCATTAGAATGAGGAATTAAGTACTTACAGACATTCATTTCCACTAAACAATCTAACGTATTTTTTCAGATTTGCACCAGTATAAAATGTTGTCTTGAACAAAATGAAGTCAAAGAGGTAGGTAAACTCAGGGCTTCCCTGGTGGCGCAGTGGTTGAGAGTCCGCCTGCTGATGCAGGGGATGCGGGTTCGTGCCCCGGTCTGGGAGGATCCCACATGCCGCGGAGCGGCTGGGCCCGTGAGCCATGGCCGCTGAACCTGGGCATCCGGAGCCTGTGCCCCGCAACGGGAGAGGCCACAACAGCGAGAGGCCCGCGTACCGCAAAAAAAAAAAAAAAAAAGGTAGGTAAACTTTATTTTAGAAATACAGTTTTGAAACGCTTCTAAGTTTCTAAAGTACTCAGTAGATGTTTGGCCACTGTTTTCTTTTATAAAAGCCCAAATCTTAAGTTCCTGAGTAAAAACTGCAAGGGGAGGGAGATATTTGGAAAAAATATTTGTTAGCCTAAATATCTGTGTTAATAACAATACTATAAAAAGTGTCATTTAATTAAAGTTCTTAATTAAAGTGCTTTTTAATATATATCTGTATAAAAAGTAAACGGACAGATTATGATTAAATACAAATAAATAAAACAAAACACTACTGGGAGTATGGTATGAAGCCTTCTCCAGGCAAAGAAATTAGAAAATTTCCAAACCAAAGAGGGTACATTTCTTCTTTTTATTTCTATGTCCCATACTCCACCAAGCAGTGAGGCTAAACATGTGTGCTGATATGTTCTATAAACCATACTACCCTGTAGAAGCGCAGCTAAAGTGCTATACTGGAATCTACACTTTTTCCGAGCAACAGATATATATTTACTGGAATATAAAGAACATGGTTTGATGGAACAAAAAGAGCATGGACTTTGTGTCAAGCAAAGTTATATGACCTCTCCATGCTTCATTGTCCTCATCTGCACAGTGGGGACTGTTAACATTCTATGTTATGACATAGGATGAATGACAAAGGATGGACAAAGGATGACAAAGGATGGAAAGTAACAGGCCCTGTTCTAGGATCACCCTGTAAGGAACAGGAGAGTCCAATGTCATATATCTTACAAACTGAAATAATTTCCTAAAAATAGAATACTAATTTTGCGCTAATTTTTGACTTTTATATCCATGGTGCCATTCTGCCAATTGGATTGGAACAAGGAGATGTATAATTAATCAGAACCTGAATTTGTTGTTGGTTTTTTTTTTTTTTTTTTTTTTTGAGTGGGAGCAATTCTCAAAAAGATAAGAATGTACTGTTAACCAGGTATGGCAGTAAGTATAAAGAATGTTAGGACCAGCATCACATTCTTAATTTAACCCTTCTTTAAACTATTAATTACCATTTCAGGTTTTCTGTTGATTTTCTATGAGGCACTCACATATGGGACAGGATACAGAAAATCCAATCAGAAACCTGAATCCGTTTAATTAGAAACCAGAATCTCATATCTCATGAAACACATGCTTAAGCAGCAAAGGGCAAAAGGTTACTAAAAAAAACTGATAGTATCAGGACCATATGTGAAATAAATAGGATTTTAAGAGACCTGGGAATGAAAGCCAAATGAAACTAAAGTTCACAGCAAAAGATACCTTATACACAAGGAATGTGAGCCCTGAATTTTCACACACTATTGGTGGGAGTATAAAGTGCTAATATGTATCAAAATCCTAAAAGTTAGGCAAACTTTTTGACCAAATAACTATACCTCCATCATTTAGTTTGTGTAAATAATTTAGGGTATGGGCAAAAATTTAGATACAGAGACGTTAGTTGCAGCATTCTTTAAAACAACGGAGACAACCTGAGTATTCAAAACTAGAGGACTGGGGATATAAGTCATGGTACATAGCAGGGGTCACCAAGCCCCGGGGCCTCGGACCACTACTGGTCCGCAGCCTGTCAGGAACCGGGCCGAAGAACAGGAGGTGAGCGGCGGGCAAGGGATCGAAGCGTCATCTGCGGCTCTCCATCGCTGGAATTACGGCCTGAACCATTCCCCACCCACCCCCATCTGTGGAAAAATTTTCTTCCACGAAAGCGGTCCTTGGTGCCAAAAAGGTTGGGGACCGCTGGTCTACTATGGGGCAGAAAATTGTACAGCCTACAAATATGATAAATAAAGATGTTTACTATGTATTTTTGGGTGGGGGAAAAAAGGCTATAAAACAATATGCATTGTATGAACAGAGTTTTGTAATTTAGAAAAGTATAAAATAATTTAAAAGTATGTACAAAAAGATTACAAAGATAGAAGCCAGAATCTAATATAGTGGCTGTTTTAGGGTAGTAATATCAGTGTTTTCATATTTTTCTTTCAGCTTAACTGAATTTTCTTATTTTTTCCCAGTGAACATGAATTAGTAGTTGTATTCCAGAAAAAGGAAAGAAACCCAGCAAATTAAGACTGAATGTGCCAAGAAATGGCATGGTTTCATATTTCTGAACATCTATTATATATCAGTCTTTCCAAACCTCCAGAAAGCAAGATCATGGTAATCAACTTTACTTCGCAAAATGTAAAACTGGTATTTATGGTGACAGGAAGCCAAACAGGACTAAAAAACACAGAAAGTTAACTCTCACAAAATAAAACAATATGGAGACGTATTGTATAGCATAAAAAAATAACAGGCTTTGAAGCACATAATAGGTGATGAATAGAAACTGGCTCTAAATGAAGGAAATGTCATGAAAAAGAACAGAAGGAGAGGCTTCAGCTAAGCAGTGAGGATGTTTGCAAGGACTGACCTTGAGGGTAGACCACTGCGGTCAGCGTGGATAGTTTATCCTGTGGGCACACATTACAGAAAGGGTGAGTAATCACCGCTCTCCACTGGCCACTTAGATGCATTGGTCTGCGAGACACAGGAGTCTGTCTGGAACGTGACAGGGAAAGTTGATGGTGGGAACGCACGGAGTCAATGGTTTACAGAGGCGGCAACCCTCACACCGTGGGAGGAAAAAAGGTTTTGATTAATTGGCTGATTCCAAGGGCTTATTTTCTTTACCCTGATACTACCATTAAAATGATGGCTGAATTCATTTTGATCTCTTGTCACTGTCCCTTTCTGCTGATTTTTGCTTCAGAGGCTTCCTCTACTGCTTTCTTTGGGGGGAAGGGTGGGTGTCAAGATAAATATCAATAGCACAGTTAGAATTAAAGCTTATTTTATATAAATAGTCTTGGGGGGAAAAAGCTTTCTTTTAAGATAAGACATCACAGGAAGCTCATGACATCTGCAGAGGGGCTGAAGGAAGCAGAAAGTGGAAAGCCATTTTGCATTTCTGCCTCTTTGCCATTGGATTGAGTTTTCTCTCATGGCATCTTGAAACCGCTTTCTTGCTTTATGTGTCCTTTGCATTTCTTAGAACCTCTCTATTGTCTGAGCTTGGGAAGTGTAATCATGTTGATAGTTCATAAAGTGATTTTTTTCCCAGTGTGTTAATTTCCCAGGGCCTGGGAGCCTAGAGAATCGTTATGGAATGCTCCCAACTTCTAATGATAATTATTTGCTTTCCAGGATATTCAGAATTTGAGAGGATCACTTTGGAGCACACTGATGGCCAGAGGAGCGATGGGTGACATTCTAGGGATGGAGGAGTGGTCAGGTGGAAAGGCCACAGGTGCCAAGACCGCCTGGATAACTCTAAGGAGGGAGGAAGACTTCCTTCCTTGCATCCCCTCCCACTTACTCAATAGCTGACCTTTTACCATGAAAATGGCATCTCTGTGATTTGATTCCATTTTATTAAGCTGCAGATACAAAGACAACTGTGACATGATACTTGTCACACTGTCTAGTGGAAGAATAGTTTTGAAAACTACTAAAAGGAGAAATGGTGATTTCTGGAGAGGGACAATTCTTTAAGATATTATTAGTCATTCTACTCCTTAATGCAGATGGATGGCTATAACTACCCTTTGTGAGATCCTAATTTGGAAAGGGAATAGGAGCAGGAAGACTTTAGTTGTCTAAAGGAAGGGAGGGTAGGAAAGGGCAGAGGAAGAGAGGGAGAGAGAGACTCTGAGGATGAGAGTATGAATGGATAAATGAACAAGAGGTGGAAGCAGGAACTGTCAGCAGGCTTCAAAATTTGGAATAGCAATGGACCTTGTACTTGACCAATCTCTCCCATTAATACCTCCATCAGAAAATTCCATCCACTATCCCTCTCCCTCCAGCTGATAAACTTTCCCCAGAATTCAAATATATAGAAGTTTGCAATAGCTGTAAGTAAAATCCACAATTCTAAGTCCTTCTGATCTGTTGGTACTGCCAAAGGAAGGTATAGCGCTCTACCCCTAGCTGAAGTCATCCATTCATGGGCCTAAGACATTGGGAAACCCTGTCTCCCTGGGCACGTAGGACTCTTCCCTAGGTCTGCAGCCTGGTTTTCTGGAGTCTTCTTAGCCTTTCCTTCATCTGAAGGAGACGACTCCAGCTGAGTCTACCAAAGTCTGCCCAACCAGATAAGAAGTGAAATCCTTTATCCAACGACCAGATGTGTGGTCTATGAGAAGACAAAACATCTGGCCTGCTGGAATCACAGAGCTGCTGGCAAGCTCTGCTCAGCTTTCTTACAGGAAGGAGTGGCAGGCACCCTGAAGATCAAGCTAGGATCTTTGAAGTTCAAAGAAAAAACTGTGTTGAAGTTCAGATTGAAAAATATGAATCACAGGGAGGAAGTAATTCTTCTTCACCTCAACTTGCCAGAATCCTGAGATGGTCTCCAGGCCTGGGGCACATAGGTTGGCACCTCTTCTTTAGAGAGGGGTGAATGAAGCCAAGTTGACATGCATTCACATTTCCAAACATAATCATTATTACAATGTTGACAATTATACCTGGGCTTCACGGAAGTCACTGAATCTTTCAAAGGCTCTATCTCAGCAGTTCCACAGGAATGGCAATTCTTATTTAAACATTTTTCAGAAAGGAAATAAAATAAACAAATGAAACGAGCACCTGGAGAGGCCAAGTGACATTGTTTGAGGATGTACAACAACCATGCACAGAGGTTATGACCACATGGATTCCCTCAGGCATGTGATGACAGGTAAGATTCAGGTCTCTGGCACCTGGGGGCTTTCTTTACTAGATTACAGTGTCTCCTAAAAATAGTCAGGAGAGGCACATAATTCCTCAGGTTGAATAGGAGACATGAACTTGTCTTTAAGATTTTGTGGGCCTTGCAGCTGCTACTCAAGTCAACAATTCCAATTTTTGATCTACCATATCTTAGATCCTGTTCCAGAATATTAAGGGAAAATATTATGTAGTGAAGAAGATGTCAGTGTGGGATGAAGCTCAGTTTCCACTTAGGAGAAGAAGTGAGTGGAAACTTCTCAGAGCTAGAAACTCCAGATTTGACTAAGATGTCAATGAGGTGCCACAAGGCATGGTATGAAGTATCTGATAAAGCAGCCAGATCTTGTCACACTACTCTTGTTTCAGTGGCAGACTGTCTCCTGATTTGTGACCAATGACATTTCTTTTCAGAAAATTCACCTTTGAACATTTAAGAAGCCAATTTTTTTTTTCAAGGAAAAAAAAGTTAGACTAAAGTAGGAAAAGAATGAAAATCAACAAGGATATAATCCAGAGAGACCTTGCTTTCAATTCTGCTTCTGCCCCTTATTAACTGTAGCCTTGGGCAAACTTCTTAAAAACTCTCTGAGCCTGGGTTTCCTCATATATAACACAGGAATAAAAAGCCTTATTCCCTCAGGCAGGGAGACTGTCAAGATTCAATGAGGTGTCTTCATCTGCTTGGGCTGCCATAACAAAATATCACAGATTGGGTGTTTAAACAATAAAAATTCATTTTCTCAGAGTTCTGGAGGCACGAAGATCAAGGTGCCAGCATGGCTGAGCTCTGGTGAGGGCTCCCTTCCTGGCTTGCAGATGGCCACCTTTTTGCCGTGTCCTCACATGGCAGAGAAAAAGCAAGCTCTGGTGTCTCATCGCATCAGGGCACTAATCTCAACATAAAGGTCCCACCCTCATTTCCTCATTTAATCAAAGTCACCTCCCAAAGGCCACATCTCCAAATACCATCACACTGTGGGGTTAGGGATTCAAATTTGAATTCTGAGGGGACAGAAACTTCCAGTCCATAATATGCATTAACCTATGCAGGGCCTTAGTAAGCATCTCTACTGTTTTGTTTTGGCAATTATGCCTCATCCCAGGAAGTGCAAGGCACCTAGTTATGAGAACATCTTCATAAATCAACACATTAAACTAATAACTGACAAGTCACTAACATTTCAACAATAAATAAACATCTCCATGTGATGTTTCTGAGACAGCACCAGAAAATCCAGAAAAAAGTTGAAAACTCAACTCTACCATCTTTGTTTAAAAACTCCAGTTAAGATCCACAAGCATTCATGAGTGGGTTCAATTCTTTGGAAGGGATATTTCACAAGCATCAATTTGAGAGGCTTGGCAGGGTGTCGTGCACCACACTTCCCAAAATGTGGCACAAAGAGCACAGATATTGGTATCAGACTCTTGCATGTGACCATTTCCAACAGTGTACACTTGAGTTCCATAATCTTTCTGGATCTCTGTTGCCTGTGTGGGTTGTGAGAGGTAGCAGGAAGGTTATATGAAAAGCACCTAGCATAGTTCTTGGTACATAAGAGGATCACAATAAATAAAGCTCTCATTACTGGGCTACTGGTGGAAAACCTGGCTTCTAGTCCTGACTTTGAGACCGTGGGCAAGTCACTTAAGCTCTCTGGTGACTCAGCTGAACAAATATTTCTTCAACTTTCAGTTACAACTTGGGAGCCAGACTTCTTGGTTCTGGCATTTACTAGCTGCTTCAATGTAAGCCAAGTTATTTAACTTCTTTTTGCCTCAGGTTCTTCAACTATAAAATGGGAATTATAGAGCTGTTGCGGGACTGAATGTACATTCCCAGTGCAGAGAAAGAACTCATAATGTGCTCCTGATTATTATTACAGATAAAGAAATGGAGTGGAAGCAGAACAGTCAGGTTACAGAACTAGTTGGAAGTCAAGTGAGGGTTGTCTTCAGAGCTTGTGCCTTCAGCCTTAAACTATACTGCTTCTCTACCTTTTTGTAAACCTATTGTTAATCCTATTATTTTACCACTCAAAGTCTCTCCATAAAACCCACATGTGAAATGTCTTTTTCAATTCAGTGGTAGGAAAAGCTTTGTCTCCTAAAGAAACTAGTATGCTTCCTCTTTTTGAAAATAAGAATTATGTAACTTATCATGTGTTCTTTTTTGTCTCGGCTGCCAGGAAGCTCAGAGTCAAACTGTCTGCTCCATCATTGCCATCGAGTTGTTTCCTTCTTCCTATATCTTTGTTCCTTATTTTTTCTTCTAACTCCCTTTTACTAACATTTTCATTTGTGTACCTTGCTGAAAGAGACCTCAGAGGTATTTGAAAAGTGGTGGATGGAGATGAAAGAAGCAAATACAAATCAGAAATTCACATGAAAAATTTGTTTTGTACCTTACCTGCTTCACTTGCTAAAAGAAAAATGGTCAAGGGGAAATTCAAATGAAATAACACAAGAGCTATTTTAAAGGAGAAAAAAAGAAAACCAACAGAAAGACAGAACAACCGACAGTAATGGAGGCCAAGTCAAATGAAAACTGCAAAAAATATGTGAGGCTAGAAGTGTTTGTGCTTTCCCTGGCTGGAACCTATCATTTCTTAATTATATCCTGTGTGTGCTTTGCAAGACATGAGCTGCTGTCAAGAGGAAGGACAGCCCCAGACAGGGGAGGGGCCACGGCCCACCCCTTGGTCCTCACGTACCTGTACAGAAGCGAAATCCCCCGAGGCACAGGCCCCCAGAATAGCAGCACCCACGAGAACAGACTCCACCTCTTGCGACAGGACCACAGGCATGCCTGCGCAGGACAAAGCCACACCTTGGTTAGGGAGTAGTAGGGCCAGGGGCCACGCGGGGAGCTGGCCAGCAGCTCCAGCAGCACAAACACCTGATGTAGAGGCAGCAGCAGTGCTCCCCCCCTCCCCCTTGCAGTTCCCTGTTCTTTGGGATTACCTGGTTCTAAAGGATTTCACTGCCTCTGCCTGCTGCTGCAGTAGCCAAGGGTCCCCTGGAAGCCAGCACCATATATCTATATCTATATCTGTATCTATATCTATATTTATCTAACTATCTATCTATCTATTTATCAATCATCTATCTATCTATATGTATCTGAACTCAGGAGACCTTTCTGCCCAGGTTTTCCAGGCTTCTGCTAGCTGCTACCTGCCATTTCAAGTAGTTAAACAAACATTAACGAAGTGTTCTGTGGGGCCAGTGATATAGAGATGAATAAGACTGTCCTGCTATTCAGGTCTCAAAGGGGAGATGGATGAGAGAGAGATAAAGGCCACACAGGGGGTTGGATCTCCAACTGAGATGCACTAAGGAAAGGGAAGTAGTGAGAGAGGGTGTGATGAATCCTTCCTTCAGGGGCCTCAGAGTACAAGCCAAAGCCCTTACCAAGGCTGACAAGGCCCTCCAGGATCGGTGCCACTTCTCCCACCCTGATTGGCTTCCCCTCTCCTCTGGGCCACACTGCCCAGCCTCCTTGCCCTTTCTTGAATCTGCTTCAGGGCCCTTGCTTGTGCTGTTCCTTCTGTCTGGGTCACTTGCTTCCAGATGTCCCCATGGCAACTCCCTCCTGCAAGTCTGTGCAAACATCCCTCCCCACTGCAGCTTTCCTGACCATCTGAAGTGAAATGACAACTTACACAACATCCCTTACCCACCTCATGATTTCCTCATTGCCTTCCAACACCGTGTTATTACTTCTCTTGTTTACTGTCTGTCTTGCCTGCTAGAACATACGCTCCATGAGGGCAGGGACTTTTTGTCCACTGCTGAATCCCTGGAATTGAGAGCGGCGTCTAGCACATTGTAACTGCTCACGTGATGAATGAATGAATTTTCGAGATGGGGAAGGGGGTCAGAGCAGGGGAGCTCAGGATTAAATAAGCATTTGAAGGATGAGTAGGGGTCCACCAGGCAGGGAGGAACACTCCACATGACAACTCCCAGAGGCTGAAGGTTCACAGTGGACTTAAGGTGAATAGGAATAATTTAGAATTCTTAGTATTTTATATGTGTGTGTATATGAAATGAAAAGTACATAAAATATAAATATATTTGCTAATCAGGAGATGGCAGCAAACTCCACAGAGGTAAGCTCTGTGGCCAGACCTGTGTGTGAGATCTTCCTCTACTCAAGACATTATTTTTCCAAAGACCGGATTTCTCTTCCTATCTTTTCTGGCAAGAGTTCCCTGACACATCCTCCTCTGTGCTCCCACCATCTCCTAACTCACTGTCCTACCCCAGGGCTGGGGCAGCTGCCCTAGCCATCCCAGACAAAGGGGGTAGGGGGAAGAATTCCCACACATATCCCAGTGGACTTAGGAATACCAGCCCCATACTGCAGGGCCAGCACTGGAGACTTTGCTGACAAGTGTCAGGTGGGGTAGGGTCTCTGGGAAAAGCTCAGACCTGGTTCCACTAGCCCTGTGTCCTTCAGCAAGTCACTTAAACCCTTTAGCCTCAGTTTCTCCCTGTGTAAAATGGGGATGATAACAGGTTTGCTGTGAGGATCCATGAAAAAGGGCACATATGGGGCTTAACACATTTCCTGGCCTATGATAAGCCCCTGAGAGTGGTGGCCTCTACTGTTAGGATGAATCTCAGTGAGGGGTGAAGCCCTCCTCCATGCACTCCATCTGGGTTGGAAAGTGGACCACAGGGAAAGGATGGGGCAGGTTGCCCATCAACCATCCAGAGGGGCAGGAAAGACACCAGGCCACGCGGAAGGGCTGTGTTGGTTGCATCAGGAGAGAGCACCGCAAGGCTTTGCAGAGTCTGGGGATCATGGGGACGGGGGTGTGACCATGACCATCCCATGGCCCTGGGACTTTTCAGAAGACAGCACTCCACATGCTGTTTGCCTCCTAGCCCTCCTTACCCTGTCAAAGCTTCACTGCTCTGAGCAGGGAGGAACTACTCACAGGCCCCTCTCCTTGGGAACGGGAAACCAGAGGAGCCGGGTGGATCCCCCATCAGCTCTCCAGTTGCAGCCCAAAGTGCTCTGGAGCCAAGCTGCCAGGGTTTGAATTCTGGCTTCCTCCCTGCCTTAGCTGTGTGATCCTAGGCAAGTTACTTAACCCCTCTGTGCCTGTTTTCCCAGATGCAAAATGAGGTTAAACTTCCATTGATCTCACAGAGTTGCTGTGAGGGTTAAAAGTGCTTAGAGGAGGCACTAAATTGGCATTAGCTATTATGATTCTTAATGTTTACCGCATCTCAGTTATTCCCACCCTCTTCTCACCTCGGCCCCAACACCTGTTCTGGGTCCTGGGACACTGCCGTGTGGACCAAGTCTGTAGCCCCCTTGTCCTCCGGCCACATCCTGGACTGAGCTCGTCTCCAGCCACGAGGCCCCTCTTCACATAGCCCCTCAGTCTCAGGTGGGTCACCTCTTGCCCCAGCCCCTGCAAGCCTAGGGGTGGTCTGACTGCGGGCAGCCCCATGGTACCGCCTGGTGACAGGGGTTTCCCTCAACCCTGCCCACACCTCTGTAAATAGACCCTTTATTCGACTGTTCTCCAGTTAATCCAATCTGAGTGTGTCATCTGTTCTCTGCCTGGATCTGACTCACGCTGCCACCAACGTCCTCTGGGTACTCCGTCCTCGCTGGACAGTGGTCAGAGCACGAGAGCACTTTTCTGTTTGTAATGGCCCTCTTGGCAGGCCGTTATTGTTCTTCTTTGCATGCTCGCGCCAAGCTCAGCATGTGTACTCAGAGAATGAATACATGAAGGAGTAAATGAGTGAAATAATGAATAAGGCGGGAAGAGGGAAAGCCCTACGGAAACTGCCAGAATTCTACAAAACAAAATTTAGGAGGAACATTTCGTCCCAAGTCAGTGAGGGAAACCTACAATTACTTAGTACACACCAAGTATTTCTTGAAACCACAGTTAACTATATGCCCAGGGTACAACGAGATTCTTCCTCCTCACGTAGAGGACATTTCCCAAGTTGGCAAAACCCTACTCCCCCTGCTTGCCCAGAGCAGGAGCAGACTGTTCCCCAAATGGCAAAGATTTGCTTAAAAAATATTTAACTTCTTTTTTCCTGAAATGCACCACCTTTCTGGCGTGGGGCTGCCTTCAGGGAAGAAGTGAGCTAACATTTATTGAACACCTATTTTAAGTGAAGCACAGAGATTGGTGCTCACAAACTTGTGAGTATTTATCCCTCAGTATGATCTATATGAGGGAAATAATATTATCCCTACCTTTCAGAAGAGGGAAATGAGGCTCAGAGGGGTAAAGCAACTTGCCCAAAGTCACAGAGCTGGTCCCCTGCTCTTTCCATTACTCCACACTATCTCCAAAGCATCTCCCAAATTCCACCGTGTTTTCCACATGTTATTCCTGAGAATCATGTACCAGGTCTATGGTTCTTTCTACAGCTTTCTTTGCAGGAAAACTAGAGCAATTACAACGTTTAAAGGCACCAAACACTCTACCTATACACCCCCGGCTTGTGTACCCATCTTTTGCAGAAACAAATGCAAATGTGTTCTTTTCTCAGAATGCTGTGTGAAGGAGAGGAAGAAGGCAGCTTTGCCTGGAATGTGAACTATTTTATCTGACGCATTAATGAGTTTAGCAGAACCCAAAGCATTTAAAGGCAGATGCACTTTGCCATCACTTGTCAATCACCGGCTTCCCAAGGCAGAGGAGTTTCAGGCCAAAGAAAAGGCCCCTTTGTCCGGAACTGTAACTGGTCCATAGTCAGAGACAAAGGGTCCAGTTTCAATTGGAATCCAAATAACGATTAACAGCCTTTTCATTCATGAGCCTGAAGGAGAACAGTTTCCAAAGCAGAACTTTCTCTGAAGCCACTGCACCCCTGCTTCTGAGTCAGCTCAGGGGTGTGAGGCCTGGAAGAGAACTCACTTTCATAAAGGCTGGAGCAGCGGTGCAGAGTCAGGACCTGGGTCACACAGGCTACCCTGCTCTTGGGGCCCCTGTTTCCCATTCCCTGGGGTGATATGTTAGCCAAGGTTGATTTTATCTCTCCTCCTGAATCCAGGTAGGAAGTTTTGGTGGCTTTTTGGAGGCTGGAAATTAAAAAGTCACTCACAGATCAGATTTTAAGTCTGAACCGTACTTGAACAAGCTAGCTGACTTTGAGATAAAATGTAGTCATGGCTTTTCTCCTAGGGAAAATCTAAGGTAATCTGGGCTCCTTTTCACGTCTTTCTTCTTTCTGCCTCAGAATGGCCTACTTCCATAGGTTTTGGACACTTTAGGAAAGGAGGAGTCATCATCAAAGGGTTACAAACCGGGCAGAAAAGTTAAGAAGCCTGGGTCAGAGCATAGTGTAGGGGATGCTGGGCCTGGACACACCTGGTACAATCCTGGTCCTGCCCCTACTGGGTGTCTGACGTTGGACAGTTAATTTAACTCACCTTCCTGACCCTGTTTCCTTGTCTGTAAGATGGGGACACCAATTTCTACCTTTTGGTGGTGTGTGCGGATTAAATGTAAATAGGGTGATTCATATCAACACAGAGTGGGACCGTGGTTAATGGTAGTCATTTCTATACTTATTTTTATATATTTACCCTTAGACTGTGTGCTTTTTTGAGACTGTTCTCTGGCTTGTGCCTCAGCCTCCCTACCTCTAAGATGGGGATCAGTAACTTATTTAGTTTGATCTCACGATGTGCAGGGGGTAAATGTTGCCCATCATGATTGGGAAAGCTCTCACCCGCAGGGATCTGCATGGCCTGGAGGGGGAAGGGAGAGTCAGGGGCACAAACCTGGACCCACCCAGCTGTCAGAGGTAAGGAATCCAGGGGACAGGGGACAGCAAGAGATCATGATGAATGGAGGCCAGTGGAGGGTGGGCTCAGACGAGACTGGAGGTGGGGCTGTGAGCAGGGTCCAGTTCTCTCCTACTTCCCTATCCTTGCCCAGCCCTGGTGCCTGGCCACCCCGGGATGGGGTGGGGAGGGGGGACATCAGTCCCCAGGAGACACAGGGAGAGAAAGGAGCAAGGGGCATGAGGGCACAGGTCTAGAGGGATGGAAGCCCAGGCCAGCCTCTGGGACAGCAGCAAGCCTCCTGCCTATGGGGCCCCTTCCTTGGGGCCCAGGGGTCTGCACTACAGATCCTGCTCTGCTTTTGTCTGCTCATATCACAGAGAGATCAGCCCATTACCCTGGATTCTCTCCATCTGTGTCACGATCCCTGATTCTGATGAGCCGAGAAGGAATCACAGGATCTTGGGGGTCTTAGGGCCCAAACCCCCATCTGCAGCCAGACACCCACAGCTTCCACCATGGCTGGGCTCTGCAATCTTTCTTCAAACAGTCTCCTTATCACTTCCTCCAGTCACTTGCTGTGGACCGTCACAGGTCCAAACCAGGGCAAGGTGGCCATGGTGTTTCTCCAATACCCTGTGCTTTTCTCACTCAGAGCTCTCGCCACACTGGATTTGACATGTCTGCTGTCTGCCTTCTTCAATAGCCCCTGAGCTCCCTGGGGGCAGGGATCATGTCTTCATCTCTGTTATTTTCAATACTGCCCACAGTGGGGGGGATCAGAAGAGGTACTCAAGACTGTTGAGTAAATACTTGAATTAAGATCTAGTCCTTGCTGACCTCTCGTGTCTCATTTCTTACCATGACCCAATAGTTAGATACACATAGAAGTCACTTTCCCCACTGTGACAACCATAGCTGTCTTAAGAAAAAAAATACATTTTAACATAAATACTCAAAATAATTTGGCACACTACTTATATCTTCCTGTTCTCTACCCTGTCTAGATCTTGGCCATGCCCATTTGCTGCCAAGCCTACAATGACTTTCTCTCCTTCTTCTTAGACTTACCGGTAATGTCCGAATGCATTTGCACAAAAAGGGGGTTCTTGCCGAGGCCCCCACAGAGGAAAAGGGTGCTGATCGAGTGCCCTGCTGACTCCATGGCCTCTATAATGAGGCGCGTCCCGAACTTAAAGGGAAGAACAGAAGAAAGCATCAGTACGGTAGCAAAGGTAAACTGATCGGGAACATTTACTAAGTGTTTACCCAGTACTAGATGCCGCACTAGGAGCTCTAGATACACTACCTCAGAAAGTCAGGACTCAAGATTACATTGCCCGTGATCACACCATTATATTAAGTTGCAGAGCGGGAATTCCAACCTGGGCCTGCCTGACTCCAAAATCTTCTGAATCATTGCACCATTTGCTTCTATCAGTAGTTATACAATGTTGACAAAAAGAGTTGACAATGTTAACATGGTGCATATTAACACAGTTCGTTCAAATACATATTTGATGAGTGTCCATTATGGCCCAGGTCCTCCATGAGGTACGGGGAATGGAGTCATTGGCAGCTCTACTCCAATGATAACAGTTGGAGATCTCTGAGTCAGTTTCCCTTCCCTAAAGAGGAACTAAAGAAGTTTGTTCCTTGGAAATGGCACCGACAAACTCAGCAGCAGAAACATGGAAAGAGGGCTTGAACTGCACAAAGAAGGTAGGACACAAGACTTCAGGCTGGCAAGAGAACCTTTGTTACCACCTGAAACCAGGTAGTGGTTCTAATAAGGAGGCTTCCAGTGCCAGAATCCATTCCCAGTTAGTCCTTAGTGATCTCGGATGACGCAGAAACCACATGCTCCGGTTGGCTTAGGGCTTCACCATATTTTCACTTCAGCCCTTGTGTCTTCCTTTCTTCTGAAAATGTGTTATCTATCGTCCTTGTCTTGCTCAGTTCACTAAAGTAAAAATTACTGATGCTTGACAAGAGACCACTACCACAGGGTCATCGAGGTGAATCTTAATGTGTAAGTCGTTACTTTTAGCTAGGGTATTCGAGTAGCTAAAAAATCATAATTTCCTAGGAAGTTCGAAAACTGGAAGTCCAAAAATCATCATTTTTTTTTTTTTTTTTTTTTTTTAATGAGAGAAGGATTACAAACAAAAAAATGAACTGTGATATGATCTCAGGAGGCAGCCTAATGGCGATGATTGAAAAAGTGGCTCTGGGGAGAAATGAGGGAGAGGGTTTTTCGGTGGCAAGATAGCCCTTGAGATATTCAGGGAGTAAGCAACTTTGGGGGATGACCAAGTCCCAGGTGTGAACATGGGAGTGAGGGGCTGAAGCGGATGGAGGAGAAGGTCAAGGGGGACGAGGAGGTCAAGAGAGAATACGGAGGTCAAGGATCTGGGAGGCCAGAGATGGTGCCACCACCAAGAAGGCGGGGTTCGGGCTGGAGAGAAGAGTATCACAGATTCGCTGAAGGTGTGACAGTGGTGCTGGGAAGACGGTGTTCAGGTGCACAGAGGAGGAGAAGACAGTTCAGCTTGAGGGCATGCAGCACCAGAGGCTTAACCAAAGTAAAGGAAGAGGGCTTAGGAAGTTATCAGAATGCTCCCCTGACCCCTGGGGAGTGGGGGGGATGTAGAAGCTTCTTTCACAGGACTCTCCGGAGAGCTGTCTCCCTGGGACCAGGGGGTGCCTCTGCGAGAGGCAGGGCTAGAGGGTGATCTGGGGACCAGGGGGGTGTGAAATCCTGATTGCTGTGTAGTAAATGATGAGGGATGGGGGCAGTCCAGAACCAAGATTTCCAGCCCATAGATCTTCAGGTTTATTGAAGTTATTAGTGAATCTGGTAAGAATATGGATTAGGTAAAACTTGGGCCTCCAAAGATCATCCACAGATGTAGTGTGTTAAAAAAAAATTAAAACATGTTGTACCCTATAAGGCCAGATCCTGCTTATTGAATATGGCTGATTACCCCCAGATGTTCTTTCTTAAGCTTTTGGGGGGGTCATGAACCCTCTTGAGAATATGATAAAACCTACTGACCTCCCCAGAAAATAGTCATATATAAAATAATATTATAACTAATTTCAGGCGTTCTACAAATGCCCTTACATCTACCATGGATCATTTGGTGTCGGTGGATTCCAGGTAACCCTAGTGTACTCCAGGGGCATGAATCTGCAGGAGATAGGAGCATGGCTTTTGAATTTAAAAAAAGCTGGGATGGCATTCAGGCATTTCACCTATTTCTTGAATCAAATCCATACCTAACCTTTCCATGACTCAATTATCATTTTAAAAATGGGAATAATAACACCATATTTTTCATTTGATAACTCCATGGATTGTCTGAAATGCTAACATGCAACAAAAATTTAAAATGTGGTCTTAGACTTGCTGAAATACAGTAACATCTATCTTACAAGTTTGCTGCTGTAGACAGTGTATCTGAAGCTCATAGGCGTGTCCAGTACAGGGAGGGTGTTTAGAAATGAGAGCTAATCTGGTTGTTAGCTCTATGCTAGGCATTCTGCTATGCTCCTTAATATCACCTCTAATTTCACGAAACACTCAAAAACTGCATATTAATATCCCCATTTAGGATTTCTATAGTTTGCCTAAAGCCATGCAATCTGCCTTAGGGGAGGGGAAGCTGCCTCCCAATATGCGTGGAAATGCCATGCAAAATTGATATTTCTGATGTTTCTAAAATCAGAGACCTGAGGGCTCATGTGATTAGCAGGCCTGAGAGGAGAGTAACACAAAGCACATTCCCTGGGAAAAGGCAAGAAGCAATCCAAACAAGAGGCACTCGCTCCAGAGGGGCTGTGACAGCCTGTCTCTCTCCCATGTGGCATTGTCAGCAGGAATTTCCCACTCGGGCTGCCCGGTTAGTTACAGGGCCTTCCCTTTCGGTGTCCCAGACGCCACTGTGTGAAACACTCCACCCTCCTTAAATGCCCCACCAAAGGGCTTTGTGCTAAAATGATTTTGTGCTCACCTTTCTGGAAAAAATGTTTTCACAGAGAAATTTAAATTAAAATTAGGCTATTCCACTGGGAATGTACAGAACCAAATGCAAATGGAGAGACTTCAAATGCAAATAGTACTTTTTAAGGGTCTATTCTGCAAAGAAAGCTATAGATGAACAGGCTATGAATAAACTGGGTGTTTGACAGTTCCTTCAATTAAGCTTGGTCAAGAGAGAATTTCACTTCATGGAGGGTTTTGCATAGTCCCAAGTTAACTTCATTACAATATCTCTAATTTCATCCCATTCTTACAAAATATCAACCGTAGATATTACTACAGAGAAGAATTTGCTTAACTTTAACTTCACAACAAATAGGTGTAAAGGCTATATTCAGAGTCAATGAACACATTTTTTTCTTCAAGGTGAACATCATGGGAAAGTATCTGTTATCAGAATGCTTCATTAAAATGCACATTAAAATGCACAAAGGCACTAAAAGATCAGAATGCCCAGATACTTTTGCAAAACAGACTGAACTCCGCACAGCTCAATTGACTATACAACATAGCCTTATCGAAAAATCTGTCTTAAATTGCCTTCTCTTCATGGTATTATAAAGGTCATTAAAACAATGGACAGAATAAATATGATAGCTTTTAATATCTGTATGGCCCATTACATACAAAATTGATTTTCCAAGTGTGTAGTATTTGGGAAAATGCAGTTGGCTTTCTCCCATCCCAGCCCTCAGCCTGCATTAGGTTTAACCTAATTTATACATTCTTGGACTTCTTACCAGTAAGGGGACCTCTGTGAGACAATCCTGGCCAAATTAATGATGTTGTCTAAGATGTGTCAAATCAAAACTGTTCTCAGGAATGCCTGAAGGCTTATTTCAATCATGTAGCTTTTACAAAGCAATCAAAGAAAATTGCAGCATGGTAACGTGGAAAGAGCAAAAGCCTAAGAGTAGAGAGAGGTTCAGATTCTGACTCGACCATACACTAGCTGTTTGACCCTGGCAAGCAGTGTTCCCTCTGTCTGTAAAATGAGGACAATCCCACCTACTGACTGGGTTACTTACTCACAGGTGGGTGTAGTACCCTGTTTGGTGCCTGGCACAGAGAGTGGGTGTCAGTGAGAGGGACCAGTGGTTGTCATCACAGGATGGTGCCCCTTGGCTCATCTGTGTGGTCTCGTTCTTCATGCCCCCCTCTTAGCATGGACTCAGAAGGAAGAGCCTCACACAGCTCTGATTTTCCAGGATTATTTATTTTAATGCAAGTGGCTCATTCCACTGTAAGACTTTTCACACAGTGATATTAAGATCAGAAAATAAAAGCTCCTCAATTATTGGGAGATTGGGATTGACATATATATATACACTAATATGTATAAAATAGATTAACTAATAAGAACCTGCTATATAAAAAATAAATAAAATTCAAAAAAACAAGACAAAAACAAAAAAAGCTCCTCAATTCATCGCGTACCTAGTTTTATTTTAGAAAGCTGTGGGTTCAAATCCCAGCTCTGCCACTTACTAGCTGTATGAAACCGATCAAGTTAATTAACCTCATTGAGGCTTAGATTCTAATCTTCAGAAGGGGGATTATGATACTTCCCTCATAAGGTAAAGTCAGATAACGTATGTAAAATATTTGGCATAGTTCCTGGTACATAATATCCCCAAACTATATTATTTATCAATATTATTATTATCTTTACTGTAAAGCAGGATTGCTAAATAACTGTCTTTATTACTGATGCGTATTTTTGTTCTCCATTTTCATTTTTTCATGGTAGTCAACTCCCGCCATTTTGATAGATGTCAGAATTGTCTTTTTTTGACCAAGTTACCATAAATAAAGCAGGCTGACTGATATTACTGAACTGGACAGGCTGTTAATAAGATAGTTGTTTCAGGAAGATACAGTCAAATTGGTCTATAAGCTAAGAAGGACTGTTTAATCTAATTGAGTTGGCCAGTTCTGCTCTCTTATTGTGTGTACTTGGTACCTGGATAAATCTAAAACATAAGAAAAGCAATTTTGTTGATGACATGGATATACAGAAAAAAGTGCATGTAATTCTATTATTTGAAGCAATGAGGATATGAAAGTGGTATGTGGAGAAAGAGACTGAATAGCATATAAATATGTCCATATAGCATGAATAAACAAAAGTACTTTGTTTAAATAGGTATATTTCTGAAAAATAAATTTTGACTCTGAATTCAGTGAACTGATTTTTTCCTTTCTATTGGTCCCCAATTCTCTTTCCAGATCAGCTAAGCCTCACTAGATTAACTGTTATCTTGGGGTTCCTACCAGCTCTGAGATCCTGAAAGGCATGACCCACTCCCTTCAAATGCAATTTCTAACACGCACACACGTGCAAACTTTCGTGTGTGATTTCAGGGTTTAGAACCCTTCTGTAGCTCACTCATGGATCACCCCTAGAGAATAAGAGTCCTTGGACAATGATGTTTGGGCTTCTAGGAGTTTGTTTTCATTTTTGATTGATCTTCAGTTTAGAAGCTTCTAACACTTTAAATTCCCCCCTTTCTCCTTCCCTAACCATCCAAACCTCTCATTTGAGCAGCTAATTATAAAAATAAACATTTTCATGCTCCAAGGAAGCTTACTATTTAAAGGAACCCCAGACTGGATCCTTTGCAAAGTGAACAATATCACGTGTTTTATAAATTTGGACAATCTTAACGCCAGCTCTTCTTAATGCAAGCATACATGGCATCTACTTGCTTGCTTCTATTTAATGAACTTAGAAGACAGATTAGATAGATGGTAAGCATGATGTTCAAAGCTTTTAACTCCTTTTAGCTTTCAGCTATGTGAGGCTACTAGTAAAACAGGTAAAGACCTTTAGAATTTCCTTCTGCACAGACAAGCATCTATTTTTGGCAAGCTCCCTAGAATCTTTGTCACAAAAGCATATGATGTATCTTGGGGAGTATGTGGTCTAAAGTTTGTTAACAGATCTAAGTCTCTTTTAAAATGGCATTAAATTGTCTTACAGCAATGGCTTGAACTGTGGCCAGGTAGAGAATGGCAAGATCATCGAGGTCCTGAGATAGTTTCAATCCGATGACCTGTAGGGATGAAGAAAAGAAAAGAAGGAGATGGCGCCATGGTTAGAGATAGTTCCCATGAAACACGTTCAGATGTGTTTTCTTGCCGAAACAAGTTCATATGCAAATCCCCTTTTTGTAAGCTGAACGTGAAGTGACTACTGAATTGTTTAATCTCCAGACCTGGGAAAAAGTATCCCTTCTTCCCCCAAAGAAAATGCCTTGCCTTGGATTAAAGAAAAATAAAACAAATACTATAAGGAGATTTTTTTTTTTTAGGAGATTGTGTTTGATATTTCTTAGCATGGAATTAAATATGTTTCTTCTTTAAAAACATGACTCTTTTATTACAAACACCTATTTTCTTTGGCTGATAGAGATGAACACGTAGCAGTGGCACTCTAGTAAAAGGTGATCTTATTCCTAGTTCTGCTACTGTCAGGATTCAGTGGACCAGCATCCAGGGGGTATTCAGAGTAAGATAACATGTCTACTATAAATGTGATACCTACTAGGGGATAATTTAGAATCTGTGGTTTACCAGGGAATCCCATTAGAGTCAATCAGAACCACATGCTTATATGGAGTATGTCAATTTCTGAGAGATTCCAGAACTGAACAGGATGTTGGATTTGGGTAGTTTCAAGACTTGTTCACAGTTTCACTTTCATGTCTCCCATTCATGAAGGTGTCCGCTTGGGACATTTCTAGAGGGTGAAGACTGCTGGTTTCTTCAAGCCTAGTCTGAAGTTGGTGGGCATCAACGCCAGAGTTCACTTTAGATTTTCATTACAAAATTAATTCACGTAACATACTTTTTCTCAGGCCCTACAGTGTATATGGTCCTGAGTTCAATGAGGAGGTGACATGCAGTCTGTACTAAAATAGGAGAGCCTAGTGGTCTACCAAGGTCCCTGTCCTTCATTGCTCCAGCCCCATTTACTATTCTCTCCAGATTCCACCCCCAGCGGGGATTAAGGGGCCAGCCTTGGCCTGTTACAGGGCACAGATGCCACTCCACTGCCCAAACCGGAAACCTGGGAACACTTTCCCCTGACTTTTCTCTCCCTTCCAGGATTTAATCAGTCTCCAAGTCGTATACATTTGAGCTCCAGAATCTTTTTTGAAGCCATCCCCTCTCTTTGTCCTCACTGTCACTCACCTCCTTAATCCAGGCCTCCATCGCATCCTTCCCGATTGCTAAAATAGGTCCTGATCAAACCTTCCTGTTTCTAATGGTGCTTGTTCCTCTCTACAAGGGAGCTAGTGCTTATTCTCAAATGCAAACTGATCATGTGAAAAATTCTCCCCCCGTTGCCCTCATTCTGAAGCAGAAGCACCTTCCCTGTCTTCTATGAGTGATTCTGCCCGGGGTCAGCCCTGCTTTCTTCGCCAGTGTCTAGTCTTTCCTGTCCTCACTTAGCAACTTGTGTTCCAGCTGTTCTGATTACTCATCTAAGTTGGCAGAAGGGGGTATTCCTAAATTCAGTAGTGCTACCTGCTGATAGGTGTTTTTTTTTTTGGAAGATCATGGGGTCAGTCAGTGAGAATAACGGCTTTGATTTGAACACACAGGAGCATGAGAGGTTTGAATGAGAAATCAGAAAGGAGCTCTAAAGATGCATGTTCCCCAGCCAATAACTCTGTGAAGGAACATCTCTCAGAAAGGTCCCTAGAGACCTAAAGGAACAATAAGAATGTTAGAACTAGGAGAACACGAGCAACACAGATATCACAGAAGTTCATTTCAGAGGAGAAAATAATTTGCTTAAGAGAGAGTCCAGAGGTTCATGAAGCCCGAACCTAGGTGTCCCAATAGACTGTGTTACTCACCACAGTATCTCCCATGCTTGCCACTGCGCCTGGCACATAGTGGCGCTAAGTTAATATTTGCTGAATGTGTAAGTGACACTTCAATGCTCCTTTTTCCTTCTGCACACCGTTCTCTCTCCTAACATCCTATCCTTCTCTGTCATATTATACAATTATGAGAGGACAGTATTTACTACCTCAGCCCCTCATATATTCACAGAGGTGGAGGGGTATATTTCCTCCATGCCCCAAGAGAGAAAAACACTGGACCATCACTTCTAGTTGCTTACTGCATGCTCTATCCACTCCCCCAAACTCCACACTTACCCTTCCTCGTCAGAGGAGTAGCTTGTACGAGATTGGAGTAAAAGTAGTCACCCTGTAGCTTATATGGAGTCTTCGTGTGAATTAGAAAAAGGTGCTCCCTCCAGGTGGACTAAATGCAAAAGGCATCCCATCTGGAAGAGTGAATTTTAAAAAGGAACAGAGTGGACAGGATGTCAGCCCTGCCCTATGCCCCCCTCAGCTGAACACCCTGTGTGAGCAACCAGCCCCAGGGCGTGCATTGGTCCTGGGTAAAGATCACTAGTAATAAATGGTCTCTCTTTAACTCATCTCCAAAACTGGCTTGGCCTCAACAGCATCTCTGTTGGTGGTCTGTTGGGAAAGTTGATTGGGCCACAGTTTAGAGCTCTCCTCCAGAGCCAGCCCAGAAGGTAGGCTGCCTCTGGCTTCGTATTACTGGTCATCAATGAGATGCGAATCAAGTCGTGACCCTCCACGTGGTTGGGTGTGTGTCTGCTTGGCAGACACACGTCCATCCACAGGAGGGTCCCGAGTGCCAGAGGTGGATAAACTGTGATGGGGGTAGGGGAGGAATTTGACTTTTTATATAAGAGTCATTCTCCTATGGACTTGAGGATATGGGGAGGGGGAAGGGTAAGCTGTGACAAAGCGAGAGAGAGGCATGGACATATATACACTACCAAACGTAAGGTAGATAGCTAGTGGGAAGCAGCCACGTAGCACAGGGAGATCAGCTCAGTGCTTTGTGACCGCCTGGAGGGGTGGGATAGGGAGGGTGGGAGGGAGGGAGACGCAAGAGGGAAGAGATATGGGAACATATGTATATGTGTAACCGATTCACTTTGTTATAAAGCAGAAACTAACACACCATTGTAAAGCAATTATACTCCAATAAAGATGTAAAAAAAAAAAAAAAAAAAGAGTCATTCTCCTATTAAGTTATTAGGAACCCCAGGGCTCTGTATTGACAATAACTGGCTCTGATATTCTTCTCAATTAGTAAGAACTCATAAGAGAGGAGGGGTACAATATCACTAGATTTTGCTTCCTTAATCCCAGTCATGAGAACTTCCCCAAAGTATTGATATTCAAGCAAAAAGATGGCAAGGGCCCTTCTCTAAATTTCTAGTGCCTTCAGAGCTTCAAAATCATAGGAAGGAAAGAGAAGAGAGCTTCTTTTCTTCAGAAATTGAGAATGAGATCATCAGTGTAAATGAGCACTAAATTTAACTCCTGAGCTTGCTTACTAGTAGCTATGGCAAAAGAGGGACAGATAATGGATGACGTAGCCTTTCTTTTATGACAAATGAAACATACCTGTGCTTCACGAGAGACAAACTTATTCCTGGGAAGAATTTCTAGAAGGAATTTATTACATGGACCACCATATGGAAGGTATTCAGTATCCAAAGGGAATAAATAAGCAAACATGGTTCTCCCATAGCTCTTTCCAACATTCTCTCACCACTAACACCAGGGCCATGGAGTTGAAATGTGACTCAGTGAAAGACACCTCTCTAAACTGTGAAATTACTATGGTCCAGAATCCCTATTTCCTTGACACCTTACCTGATTTGCAAATGGAGACACTAGAAGGGCAGATCATCATTTGATTCTCTCTCAAGTATCGGGAATCCCAGCCCCACCTTGACAAAAATCAAATGGCAGTCAGCCTAAGAAGGAACTTTCTAAGGAGTGCCTGCCATGTAGACCACCCAGGAGGTACAGAGGACCCTCAGGGAGCTGTCATGGTATGCAGGTGGCAGTGCCCTGAGAATGTCAGGGATGTCCTGGGAGAGGTGCAGCTTTGTAACCAGCGAGAAAGCTGGGATAGGCCAGAGAAGCCTATACCCTTGGCTGAAGGCTGAATGGCTCTATCAGTAAGAAAAACTGGGAAGGAAGCATAAGTGGAAGGAATTTGTTTATAGATGTGCATGTGTCTCTTTCGAATGCTTGGGCGAGAGAGTGAAATGTGTGGGGAAGCCCCATGGAGAGTTGCAATGGTAAGCACATTTTATTTATTTTGGCTATTGCGAAAAGAGGACTGTAATAGAAAACACTCATAGTTAATATTTAGAGGTGTGTGAAAGCGGCATATGGTGGCCAAAGAGATGTGAACTGCAATGGACAATTTCAACCTCCTAGATAACGATTATAAAATGTTTATGTAAATACTATTGGGATTTCTGAGCTTAGAAGAGAAGTGTAGGTGAACAGAAAGATGATGTGCTCTGGAGTAAGACACATGGCTTTACATCTCAACATTTCCTCTAATTGCTTGCAGGACAGTGTGAGTTTTGTAACCACTCTGAGTCTCATTTTTTTTTTTTTTCATCTGTAAAATAGGAATAATAATACTTCAAGGTGCTTAATGATTAAATGAGTTATCGTTTGGGCTTCCCTGGTGGCACAGTGGTTGAGAACCTGCCTGACAATGCAAGGGACACGGGTTCGAGCCCTGGTCTGGGAAGATCTCACATGCCGCAGAGCAACTAGACCCGTGAGCCACAACTACTGAGCCTGCGCATCTAGAGCCTGTGCTCCACAAGAGAGGCCGCGATAGTGAGAGGCCCGCGCACCATGATGAAGAGTGGCCCCCGCACGCCACGACTAGAGAAAGCCCTCGCACAGAAACGAAGACGCAACACAGCCAAAAGTAATTAATTAATCAATTTTTAAAAATGAGCTATCGTTTGCACGGCGTCTTACTTTTTCAGCAAGCTGTACCAAATCGACAAGACGCTTGTAGTGCTTAATAAATGTTCATTCTCTTTCCTCTTCTCTTAATAAATGTTCACTCCCTTCCTCTTGAATTGCAATGAGGGGCTCAATCCCATTCATTAATTGGGATACAGCTATAAAGGATCTCCTGCAACATGCTGTGGGTACTGTCAGGGTATTAGCGATGCGGACTGAAGACCAGTGGTTGTACAGGGTGGGGAACGTAGGGTAGAAAGTGTGCTGGCCGTCAGCATCAGGATCATAGGAGAAAGGTCTGGATGTCTAGGAGTGCGGAGAAGCAGTGTGCCCTTGATGAGCACCCAGGAATAGGACAGTGGGAGACTCACTTGCAAGGACTCCTTGGAGAAGCCTTAGTCCTTATCAACCTACACACTTCCATTTACTCTGTGAATGGGAAAGACAGATGATCTTCATCCTGGACATCAGCTTAAATCCTGCTGCCACTTGGCAGCTGTGCGAATTTAGGCACATCTCTTAACTCTTTCCCGGGATCTGGGTTGAAGGCAGATTTCCTGTGATCCAACTCCTAATTTACTGAACTTTTGGTGTGGGCCCAGAATTTTGCATTTTTAACAAGGTCCTAATGCACAATAAATTATAGAAATGATTGCCCTAAACCTTGGTATTGTGAATTATATGTCCATATGCCCTGGAGTAGTTGAGATTATAAACAAATATATCAGTAATTTAGTTAGCTAAGTTTTTCCCTTCTTAGTTGTTAAAAGAATTTAAGTAGTTATATATGTTGCTAAGAAAAAAAAAAAAGGCTTAGAAATAGATCTCAAGGGGTTTCTAAAGATTACAAGAGACAAGAAAACAGGATTCCCTGTCCTGAGATTTTCTAGGTCATCAGAGCTTGAGGGGGTATCCAAGGCTCAAGGGAATTGATTGAAAGTTTTTCAGAACACAAAGGGGCAAAAAAATGCTGTTTGTTTAGTCAATAATGCAGGAGGCGCTGATGACCGGATAGCAAGGAAATGAGGAGGATCAGAGAGATTTCTGGAAAACCTCTGGATAGAGGCCAGGGACTGGAGAACAGGTCTGAGATAGTCAGCAGCCTGGAAGAGAAAGGGGGACAAATTTCCCTGAAAATATTTATAGGTATCAGTATCAGGAATGGACACATTGCCGAAAACTCACCCAGAAATGGGAAATGCACATAAATGTGTTAACACAATGTCATAGGCAGAATTCTAAAGACGTTTCCCCCTCCCCCAAGGTCCCCATCTCCTGATTACTCAAACACTAATCTGGGCACTGCTGTAGAGGGACTTTGCAGGTGGAACTAGTTACTAGCCAGTTGACCCTAAAATAGGGAGATTATCCTGGATTATCCAGTTGGGCACAATGTAATCACATAAACTCTTAAAAGCAGAAAGAGGAAGACAAAAGAGTCAGTCAAGAAATACAGCAGAAGAATAAAGCAGGAGAGATGAGGTAGAAGTGGAAATCAGAGAGATTCAGAGCATGGGAAGGACCTGATCCACCACTGCTGGCTTTGAAGATGGAGGAAGGGGGCAGTAAGCCAAGGAATGTGGGTGGCCTCTCGAAGCTGAGGATCCCTGGCTGACAGCCAGGAAAGAGGCACCTCTGTCCTACAACTGCACGGAGCTGAATTTGGCCAACAACTTGAGGAAGTTTGATAGCAGATTATTCCCAGAGCCTCCAGATAAAAGCCCCTGGTTCTGGTCTTGTGAAAGCAGGAGCAGAGAAACCAGTTGAGCCAGCTTGGGCTTCTGACCTACAGAACGGTGAGATAATAAATTTAAGCCTCGAAGTTTGTGGTATTTTATTATAGCAGAAACAGACAACTAATACACATACAATAACTGCATGATGGGCTGACATTCTCCCTCACAACTTTATTCTATTGGTGAACTCTACACCATTTAACACTGGTCCATTTGCTGTTTTCCAGATGTACCAGGCACTTCACGCTTTTGTCTGCATTGCTTCTGATGCTCTAAATCTAAGTCATTTTAACACACGTTTGCACCAGTGTAACCAAGGCTGTTTTGGTCAACCGTCCTGGTCCACACTTGCTGTCATCTAACCCTGTCTTGGATTTACACACCAACTTGGATACCATCCTTGGTCCTCTTGCCTTAATTCTTTCTCATTATTTATCTCCTGGGGTCTTCCTGGCAGATTTCCACCTGATTCGCTCCTAAGTCTTCTTTTTAAAGAGTTTTTTTTTTTTTTCTTTTTGCGGTACGCAGGCCTCTGACTGCAGTGGCCTCTCCCGTTGCGGAGCTCCGGACGCGCAGGCTCAGCGGCCATGGCTCACGGGCCCAGCCGCTCCGCGGCATGTGGGATCTTCCCGGACCGGGGCACGAACCCATGTCGCCTGCATCGGCAGGTGGACTCTCAACCACTGCGCCACCAGGGAAGCCCTTAAAGAGTTTTTTTTGATGTGGACCATTTTATAAAAGTCTTTATTGAATTTGTTACAATATTGCTTCTGGGTTTTTTTTTTGGTATTTTTTGGGGTTTTTTGGCCACAAGGCATGTGGGATCTTAGCTCTCTGACCAGGGATCGAACCCACACCCCCTGCACTGGAAGGTGAAGTCTTAACCACTGGACTGCCATGGAAGTCCCACTCCTCAGTCTTTTGTCATTATACACTACCTTGGGAAGGGTTCCTGTCCACAGTCCACACCACCCCTCTCACCCCCAGTTTTATTTGTTGTTTGGTGTATACAACGAAGATAAAAAGCACTAAGAAAGAAAAGTCTGATTCCGTAATGCAAAATCATTTTTAAAAAAATCACTAAAATGAGGGGGAAATATTTCAGACATATTGAAAATAGAGCCGAAGGAATGCCAAAAATATCAAGATCTAGTTTTTCATTTTCTTCCTCTCAGAGAATGTCAGTGACCTCGGTTTGAACTGACTGGGTTCTACTACCACTTCTGTTCTTTTCTCCTCTGAGTAAATTACTTAGACTCTCTGACCCTCAGATTCTCCATTCCTTTCAATGCAGTAATTATACTGTCTTGCAGGGTTATAAGGGAAGTTGGTGATGATGCTTGGAAAGCATCTACCATGGTGTTTGGTACATCACGGTCCCTGAAAAAACAGCACGCATTACAAATCACAATACCAGCTGGTAAATTAGTTGCTTCAATAAAAAAATACATTATCCAAAACCAGTTAAACGATACTGGGGATATTAAGCTTCATTATAGGATTCAATTTTTCATAGGGAAAAACAATATGTAAAAAATGGTACATAAAACAGCACTATATCATAACAAAAACATCAACAAACTCATATCAAAGAGTCCATGTGTTTCCAAGGCTTAAAATATATCACTCAAAGGCTGCTTAATTGGCCCATGAGCTTCCAGCTCCATCATCCATCTCCCCATCGGAGGAAGCCACAGGGATTCAGCCCGACTTCTCCTGAGCTCCTGCAAATACTCATCCTAGTCGCTGACTCCACCGCGTCTGACTCTGTTTAGTGATGCCTGTCTCTATGCCTGGGAGTCACTCTGGGAACTGGCTAAGATCTCTTAACGCTTCTTTCCTGACTCTCTCCCAGTTTTCCACATGCACGTTGCTTTGTACTTGCTTTGAAGAACGCTTGGAACAGCACTCAACCTCTCTAGCAGTTTGAGCAGCATATGGCCTTATGTTAGAAATCACAGCTCTTCAAAGAACCAGAAAATAACTTTCCGTTCTGGGTAGTGTTGTACTTGCAAAGTGAAGCAGGAAAAACACGTTTCAACCAATTGGTGAATATGGTGTGTTCTCACGGCCTGATATATCTCTGAGGTAATTTATTTCTTTGAGTGGGCATTTCAGGAAAAGAACTTTTCAAAAAACACCACCATAACAAAGAGGTCATATTAATTTGAGAATAAAAACTGGTCATGTATACAAGGAGGCAAGGACTCTTTCACAACTCCTCCAGCTCTAGCTGTTTTGTAAGGTATACCAGAGTTGAGCTGCTTACTGTGTTGCTGAGGAAACTGAGGGCCAAGGACTTAAATATTTAAGTAGAGAAGACTAATCTCTACCCCTGTATGAAACTTGGTTCCTGTGATGGACCAAGTGATTGTTCAGCCTCTCTAGCGGATTGTTCATGGCTGGTGACCTCCGTGACTGGAAGGCCCCATTGGTCCTGGGACTAAGGTGGGCGGCTCATGATTGGCTGCCCGGGGTTCAAAGGCCATCTTGTAAACATGCAAGTAAGGGCCACTCAGCAGGAGCTACAGATTCAAAAGCAGCTGCTGTTGCTGTCTGTCTGCTGTGTGACAGTCTCTCCATTTGATTCTGACAACGACCCTGCAAGGAAGCCTGTGCCGCACCTGCTTACTGATGAGCAGACAGACCTCACAGAGCTAACCTCAGAGGTCACACAACTGGCACATTTTCAAGCCAGGATGCCAATACAGGTCTGGCTTCAAATCCTGGGCTCACTTTACTGCTTCACTAGAGTAAAAGTTATCTAACCAACCATTCAGAAAAAAAACAATCACACATACACAAACTATCTAAAACATGCAACCATTCCTGGTGGTGAGTATTTAGCTTCATCTCTTTATGTGTGACCACGTCATATTTCTTTAAAAAGCATTGTTTTGTTTCGTTTGTAAAGACCGTAGAATCACTGGTGTTAAATGTCTTGTGACTGATTGCTATTACCCAAGCCTCTGCTTCTTTCAAACATCATACGTACAGCCCTTACCTCTCCGTGCCTCATTTATCAAGTGGCAAGGAGAAATATTTACATTGCCGGCTACTTGGTCTAAGCGTGCTATTAAGTTGCCCACCCCATAACCGCCACCTCTTTTTAGCCCAGTGCTGCAGGCCAACATATGCATCACCAACGGAAAAATGAAACAGCTAGTGACATGGCAGGGAGCCAACTCTTACCAGACAAAAGAAAATGATTCTATCGAGCCTAATGGAAGGATTCCTGGGGTATGCCCTGCTCCTACTTATAAGGGTAGGCACCTAAAGCGGAAGGGTTTAGACCCAGGTCAAACCAGGAGTGGTGATTACTTTTGAAATCTGAGTCAGTGAGGGTGGAAAGAAAAAGAGAACCATTACTGAGAAGAGACAGGGTCAGAGCTTAAATCCCAGAATCAGGGTAAGGGGAAAGATGGGAGAACGAGTGAGAAGGCTGGTGGTCAAGACAGGGGAGCAGGGACTGGGCCGCAGAGTGTGGTTCAGTGTGAAGCCAGGCATGATGGAACTGTGGGGACTCACGTTTTACAGTCAGTGCATTCCGTGAAGTCCACAGGTATGAGTTAAGGGAGGCTCATGAGTGTGCATCCTAAAAGTCGGGATTCCTGTTTTCATCTAAGCTCTGCTGTTTCTCGGTGTTGTGACCTTGAGCAGATCACTATTCATTCCTCACTTGACAAGTGAAGACTGAACTAACTGCTTAACCATAGGCAATTATTCAGTGCCTATCTTTGACCTAAGCACTGTTGAAATTAAAAAGAAAATAAGCCATAGCCCCTACATCAAAATTTTTTTCTAAAAAATTTAAAATATATACTATGTCTTATGACAGCTCTGATCTTATTTTCTTCAGTAAAAATTATGTGTTTTGCATTAAAACCTTCAATGCAAGTTTTAATTCTGCTTTTGTATTTTTAGTTGTCTTTATCATTTCCTTTTTCTCCCCTCATTCCATTGCCTTTCCATCTGAACTCATTTTTTTTCCTAGTAAGTTTCTGCTCTCTTTCAAAGAGATGTGCTTTAAAAAAAAATCCTATTGAATATGCAAAGGAGTTTTAAAATATTTTCTTTTGGTTTCAGTAGTAAGTAATTTTTAAGAGGCCTTTCCCTTAAGTGTTCAAAATGATATTTCTTTTTCTTTGTGTGCAACATGTTTTTTCTAATGGACTCACTTTATTACCTTTTAAATTCATTTTAACAAGAGCGCTATACATATTCAGTGTTTCCCAGCATACAGTACACAATTTACTCTCAGCCCCGCTAACTGTAACTTGGATTTGCCTCTTTAGATCTATAGCTAGTTGCCAATTCCCAGAGTTCAGCAGTTTTTATTTTGTGTACCTGTTGCCCAGAGGTGGATCACCACTGCCCTGCTTTCTAATCCTAGGACAGATAGTAGACATGCAAAACTACACCCCTCCTTCAAATTCACAGGGTTTCCCTATCTCTGCCCCTTTAACAGAGTTTGATTCAGGGTCCTTAGAACTGCAGTGCATCACCATTCATTCTAAATCAGACTTCCAGCCCAGTTGTCTACTTGGGTTGGCAGTTTTCTAATGGATTGAAGTGAAAGGGAAGATAAGGTCCGGGTTGCGGAGGAGTTCTGGGAAATTAAACTCACTGGCTGCTTCCAAAAAGCAAAACAAAACAGAACAAAAAACCTTAACCATCAGCAGCAGAGGAGAGGGATGACTGCTCTGTTTTTAGGCTTAAAGGGACCTTGCATTTTTCAGCTAGGGACCGGAAAGTGGAGAGGTCCCAACTTTTGCAAGGCTGGTGGTTTATTTTGTTTTCATGTCAGATATTATGATTATCAAACAAGTTACATTTAGTCTTTTAGATTCTGGAAGATCTTCCCAGATTCTCTCTGAGATTGTCAATTCTAGTTTTCCTAGTTGAAAGTCATCTTAATTGTTAAAGTCAGAATGAGTTTACGCTTTTTATTTTTTTTATCTTCACAGGTATTTTCAAGTGACACAGAGAAAGGCTGCATCAGGGTTTGCTGCCCAAATGCCACCTAAAAAAAAAATTCAAAAAATATTTACTGAGCACCTCCTTAGGCTTGTACAGATGTCTGCATTATAGGGATCATACATTATGTACATACACACATATACACACTCTCACACATGTACAACGTTATTTCCCCCATTTTCATGTGAACTTGGAACAGGTAGTTTCTTTTCTTCTTTGTGTTCCCTCAGCTTGGCATAGGCCTGCACATAGTAGGTGGCCAACCAGCATTTTTTGAATGGATGAATGTCTAACAAGGGTGAGAGAACAGAGGGGGGAGAAAAGAACTGGGAGAGTGTGATGCTGCTGAAGCAGAAGGAGAACAGGGAGTGGCCAGTCATTCTCTGAGAAGGTCTTTTTTTAATTACCTAGATAAAATGCTAAATGCAATCTATCACTGGTTAGACAATGATATAAAAAAAATCGTGAACATTCACACGCCACGCTCTCCTCCCTCTAGAGCACTGCACATACTATGTTTCCCTTGGTCCCAGACCCCGTTCCCTATTTCACACAGTGTCAATGTCACCTCCTATCTGAAGCCTCCTATCTGAGTTTTGAGACCATGTTAGGTTATCATCTTCCACACGTCTAAGGAGCGCTGGACAGTGAGTGGGACCTGGAGTTTGAACCTGTATCCCCATTGCTTGTTTATATATTCTGCCTGCCTCTCCTCCCCGACCCCACCAAAACACTAATGCTCCTGAAAGCTGGAGTTGTGTCCAGTTACTTATATCCCCCACCAACTATAACAGGGCCTGTATCTGTTAAAATAATTAGTTAATTCATTGATGAACAAAGGCACTCATAATTATAATAAAATGGAAACTTCTTATCTTCATTTACCCGGACATTATGACTGGTTTTAGATACTGATCATAGGGATAGTAAGAGTCAGTAGCAATCTAATTCATTTAGAATTAGCAAATTGTTCACATGTATATTTTTTCTAAACCAACAGATGACCTCTTATTATCTCCATGTTGACTATCAATTATCAATAAGTACATATTAAGTACTTAGTACGTGCTCAGAGAAATATTTCAGGAGCCCAAAGAAAAAATCATATATGGTTCTTGCCCTACTGGGATTTTCTTGACATTCTAGATGTTACGTTTTTTTTTAACTTAACATTTTATCAAGCACCTCCCTCCCTTGAAATATGCTCCATGAATGTAAGGATTATACTTTAGCAGTACTTGCTACCAAGTAAGCACCAAATACACATTTTGTGAATGAATGTTGGAAAAAGTAGTCACATTGTAGGTTCTGGCAAAAGCGTAACATGATAAATAGATTCAGGGTCATTATTTTGATGTTATCCAAAATTGGACTGAGGGAAAGAGATTTGAACATAGATGCAAAAATCCTCAACAAAATACTAGCAAACCAAATCCAACAATACACTGAAAGGATGATACACCATGATCAAGTGGGACTTATCCCAGAGATGCAAAGAGTTTTTCAATATCCACAAATCAGTCAGTGCGATACACATCAACAAAATGAAGAATAAAAACCATATGAGCATCTCAATAGATGCAAAAAAACCTTTCATCAAAATTCAATACCAATTTAGGATAAAAACTCTCCAGAAAATGGGCAGAGAAGGAAGCTACCTCAACATAATAAAGGCCATATATGACAGACCCACAGCTAACATCATACTCAACAGTGAAAAGCTGAAAGCATTTTCTCTAAGATCAGGAACAAGATAAGGATGTGCACTCTCGCCACTTTTATTCAACATAGTTTTGGAAGTCCTAACAATGGCAATCAGAGAAGAAAAAGAAATAAAAGGAATCAACACTGAAAAAGAAGAAGTAAAACAGTCACTGTCTGAAGATGACATGATACTATACATAGAAAATCCTAAAGAGGCTATGATAAAACTACTTAGAGCTCATCAGTGAATTTGGTAAAGTTGTAGGATACAAACTTAATATACACAAAATCTGTTGCATTTTTATACACCAACAATGAAACATCAGAAAGAGAAATTAAGGAAACAATCCCATTTATCATCATATCAAAAAGAATAAAAAGAAAATACTTAGGAATAAACCTACCTAAGGAGGCAAAAGACCTGTACTCTGAAAACTATAAGATGCTGATGAAAGAAATCAAAGATGACATAAACAGATGGAAAGATATACCATGTTCTTGGACTGGAAGAATCAGTATTGTCCAAATGAATATACTACCCAAGGCACTCTACATATTTAATGCAATCCCCATCAAATTACCAATGGCAGTTTTCAGAGAACTAGAACAAAAAAATTTAAAATATGTATAGAAACATAAAAGACTGAATAGCCAAAAGAATCTTGAGAAAGAAGAACAGAGCTGGAGGAATCAGGCTATACTACAAAGCTACAGTCACCAAAATAGTGTGGTACTGACACAAAAACAGAAATATAGATCAATGGAACAGGATAGATAGAAAGCCCAGAAATAAACTCACACACCTGTGGTCAATTAATCTATGAGAAAGAAGGCAAGAATATACAATGGAGAGAAGACAGTCTCTTCAATAAGTGGTGCTGGGGAATCTGTACAGTTACATGTAAGAGAATGAAATTAGAACACTCCCTAACACCATACACAAAAATAAACTCAAAATGTATTGAAGACCTAAATGTAATGCCAGACACTGCAAAACTCTTAGTGGAAAACTTAGGCAGAACACCCTTTGACATAAATCACAGCAATATCTTTCTGGACCCACCTCCTAGAGTAGTGAAAATAAAAACAAAAATAAATAAATGGGACCTAATTAAACTTAAAAGCTTTTGCACAGCAAAGGAGGCCATAAACAAAACAAAAAGACAACCTATGGAATGGGAGAAAGTATTTGCAAACAAAGCAACCTTCATTGGATTAATCACCAGAATATACAAACAGCTCATGCAGCTCAATATCAAAGAAACAAACAACACAATCAAAAAGTGGGCAGAACATCTAAATAGACATTTCTCCAAAGAAGACATACAGATGTGCAAAAACCATGTGAAAAGATGCCAACATTGCTAATTATTAGAGAAATGCAAATTGAAACTGCAATGAGATATCACCGCATACCAGTCAGAATGGCCTTCATCAAAAAGTCTACAAACAATAAATGCTGGAGAGGGTGTGGAGAAAAGGGAACCCTCCTACACTTTTGGTGGGAATGTAAATTGATACAGCCACTATGGAGAACAGTATGGAGGTTCCTTAAAAAACTAAAAATAGAACTACCATATGATATATATGGTATATACCTAGAGAAAACCATAATTAGAAAAGATACATGCACACCAATGTTCACTGCAGCACTATTTACAATAGCCAGGACATGGAAGCAACCTAAATGCCCATCAACAGATGAATGGAGAAAGAAGATGTGTTTTATATATATACGATGGAATATTACTCAGCCATAAAATGAATGAAATAACGCCATTTGCAGCAACATGGATGGACCTAGAGATTATCATACTATGTGAAGTAAGTTGAAAAGAGAAAGACAAATATCATACAATATCACTTATATGTGGAATCTACAAAAATGATACAAATGAACTTATTTACAAAACAAACAGACTCACAGACTTGGAAGACAAACTTATGGTTACCAAAGGGGAAAGGTGCAGGGGAGGCAAGATAGGAGGTTGGGATTAACACATACACACTACTATATATAAAATAATCAGCAAGGACCTACTGTACAGCACAGGGAACTCTACTCAATATTCTGTAATAACCTAAATGGGAAAAGAATCTGAAAAAGAATAGATATATGTATATGTATAACTGAATCACTTTGTTGTACATCTGAAACTAACACGGCATTGTAAATCAACTATACTCCAATATAAAATAAAAATTAAAAAAAAAGAGAGATTTGGGGGAAAATTTTTTTTTTTTTTTTTGCGTTACACGAGCTTCTCACTGTTGTGGCCTCTCCCATTGTGGAGCACAGGCTCCGGACGCGCAGGCTCAGCGGCCATGGCTCACGGGCCCAGCCGCTCTGCGGCATGTGGGATCCTCCCGGACCGGGCCACGAACCCGTGTCCCCTGCATCGGCAGGCGGACTCTCAACCACTGCGCCACCAGGGAAGCCCTGGGGAAAATTTTTAGCCCAGAATTTCCTTCCTTCTATCTTATCTAGGTCATCTTCTCCTTCCAGCGTTGTGAGGTAAATTCATCAAATGACAGCTATTCAAAGGTAAGGCTAACCCAAGGGCAGTTATTAAGGGAAATCACTGCTAAGAAACATCAGGTGATGTATAAGGTATGTTTATAAAACAATAGAACTTTTAAAAAGATAAATATACCAGGATTTTTAATACCATTGGGCATATGTCCCTGTGCAAGAAGTCTCCTTTGGTGATTACATACTTGTTCTAATGAGACAGACAGTCTTAAAAGCACTCCATTGTTTCCTTTGGCATTCTAGTCTGTGTTTGGGCTACCATTATTGGAATCCTAATGACAGTAATTCTTAAGTTTCTGGATGTCAGGGTTGGTTTTAACACAGACAAAAGCCACTGGGAAGCCATGGCACCTGCCATGCTGGATGATGAAGCTGGTACAGCAGGTATTGGCAAGGAAAGGACCCCAAAGGAAGGACTCCAGATCCAAGCCCTGGACTTCAGAGCTGCAATCATTTTAAGATACAACCCTGCTTTGTTTGGGGGTCATTTTATGAACTGGTCATGCTTCTTCACTTCTTTAACATTTTAAGTGTCTCCTATATTTGGCTTTAGATATTTGTCTCTAATTAAGACATGGATTTTTGTACTCATACAAAATGTGTGCTTCCCCTAACCTCTGTTTGTACCCAGAAAGCCAGTTGCCTGAAAGTATGGCTTTCTAGCTATAGCCTGTGGCCATGTGGCCCTCTCCAGACATTCCTCTTCTGCTTCCATGGGCCAAACAGGAGGCCGAGACCATTACTTGTTGTGTGGGCCACACTTCATGGACTCCGGACAGACATCACTTTCCCTATGTCCAATTTCTTTTCTTTCCACCATGACTCCCTTTTACTAGCAGAAGTTGCTTATGTCAAGTAGGTAATGAAAATAAAGATTGGGTCTTTCTGTTGGCCTCATAAAAATATTTAAAATATTCTCAATAGAATTAATCACAAAGCCAAAGCCTGTTAAGTTTTGAAGTTCCTCAAGCCAGCAGGCCTGCTCCACTGTCACGCACTGCATAAACCTTGCACTGCTCATGGCCTCCATTCTAAACCCCCGCCTTGATGCACCTCACACTCTGCTCTCCACTTCTTGACATGTGAGTTCTGAATTCATGGCCTCTTTTCTTGTTTGTGGTCTCTCCTGGCCTCTTGGAACTGTAGATTAGCTCTTTTTCCCTAGCTTTCACATGCTTCATCCGTCCTCAAACACAACTCTCTGTGTCTAAGCTACTCTTAGGCAACTGGTTTCACCTGGCCATCAGGATGTTACCTCTTAGCTTAGGTGATTGTGAGCTCTTCCACCAAGGTCATCCTGGCCCCTCCGGCCCCAAATATCTGCACTAGAAGTGACTCTGAAGGTCACTAAGAGCTGAATTTCACCACCAACGTAAGTTATTAATTTTATTTTACTTCTACCAAAGTTTATCTGAAACCCTAATAATGTTGGCATGCATTCTGAGCAGCCCTGACTCAGGGCCTAGGCAGATGGGTGGCTGTGGTAAGCTAGACCATAGGTCGTAACATTCACCACTTACTCACCCGGCAGCCTGGAGATGGAGATGGAGAACATGGCTCTGCAAACTGATGTAAATACAAAGATTACATAGGCAGGGGCTTGCGACCTCCAGCCGCTCTGTGGGACAAAGAGGCAGCAGTAGCTACATGTAAGAAATCCTGCTTTGAACGCTCTCAAGGGTGGCTCAGAAACAATGAGAACTTCCAGCAGATCATCCTGAGGAGCGGCAAGAGCCTTCACAACAGCAGTGAATCTGCAAGAACCCAGTGGGCTGTTGGCCGGCTTTGTTTATTTTTCCTCTTTTGCCTTCTCCTCACTTTGCTTCTTTCAAACTCTGTAGCCCTTTGGCCCGCCTTCACCTTCGTGCAAGGACTGACTGTTACTTACCATGCCCTTTAGTGTCAGATCTGCTAAGGGAGACCGGTTGCCATGGAAATCTGGCCAAACATGTAAATCAACAGTGAGGAAACCCACGGGCTGAGTCTTCTTAATCAGATCCAGGTGACTGTTCAAATATGCATAGATACTCTGGCATCTGGAAGAAAAGTGGATTTTGTTTTTAAAAGGGGGGTGGGTGGGTAGGGTCAGGGAGCAAATTGCTCTGTAGAAAGAAATCATTTGTACTCCCATATCAAATCCAGAAAGTAAGCAGGGTCCCAAAAGCTTCAGCACAAAACCCACCCCGAACCCATAGAAATCAGCAAACCACACTCTCAAATCACGCTGTACTCTCATCAAGGATTGGAGGCCTGTCCTGGTGGAAGGTGGAAAGGTTTGGACTCAGAAGACCAGATCCAAGAATGGCTTTACTCCATTGTAGGTGTGTAACCACTACTGTGAGAAAGTTATTCAAACTTTCTGAACCACTCTCTTTGCATCTGTAAAAACAACCATCACAATCCCTGCCCAACTGACCTCATAGGGTTTTGTGAAGATCAAAGGAGACTATGTAGATGAAGATACAGGATTTTGCAAAATGTACACTACTGGACATATGTCAAGGATTTTTAAAAATCAGTATTCTTAATTATAATAATAATATGATGGTGAATGCAGATGGTTCCCCGACTCAGGATAGGAGTTTGCTAAGGGCAGTGATATGATGGAGTGAATGCAGTTAGGATCAGGAGTTAGGAGGCTTGGTTTCCAACCTAAACCTACCAAATGACATTGCACTAGTTCTTTCTCTCTTTAAGCCTTTGTTTCTTCACATGTAGAATGAGGGAGTCAGATGACCTTTCTCATTCTCTCAGTCTATTTACCTGAGAGGGAGACAGAGATGATGGGCTTGGGAGTCAAGGCAGTCCTGCATTCAGATGCTGGTTCTACCTGTCCTAGCTGGGTAAAATGGGCCAGTGACTTAACCTCTCTGAGCTTCAGTTTTCCCATGCATATAATGGGTATAAAATACCTCACTGGGTGAAACCTCACTGCATGACACAAAAGTTCGTTACCCTTCCCCTCTTTAAAGGTGCTTCCTTCTCTTGAACTGACAATTCTAGAAGAAGGTGGGTTGGCATCCCATGCCACTTCCCACTGGTGTCCTTGGAACCACAGCCTTAAACATGGCTTGAATAATGGTAGAAAAAAAGTATAGGAGATCAATGACCAAGGGAGGTTGATATCTAAGATACATAAGATAATATTTATTATTTACATTTAAAATGTTTTAGGGGTGCAGCTCAGCGATTTCTAGTTCCAGTTTTGTGACACTGTGAGTGTCCCTCTGGATCCCATGAAATTCCTAAAAGTTTTCTAAACTAAGTGTAAAGAAAGAAACAAATGAGTAGTGGTTTTCAAACACCTATTAAATAAAAACTTTATGTGGAACTCCAAGATAGAAAATACAGAAAAACAAAACTGTTCTATGTGAGTGCGTGTGTGTGTGTAAGTGTGAGAATGTGTGTGTGCACACGTAAGTGTGAGAAGTGTGCTGGGAGGAGGCAAGGGCAGTCCAACCTACCAGGCACTCTCCTTGCTTCTTGCCCTGACTCCTCATTCCTGTCTGTAAAAATCTTCGGCCTTACATCATATTAGAAGATGAAGATCTTCTTGGGAAAAGACTCACTGACCAGAATAACATCAACTACTGCTCCTTGCTCCTCTGGCCTTCAAACATAGCCCAGTGAGCCGAGTACCACTAACACCCCTTTACAGAGGGGATGAGTAAGGCGTGTAGACATGTGACCGAGTCCAAAGTTAAACCCTCTCTGTGATTCTGAAGCCATGTGTTTTCTGTATCCCCAGCCAGGAATTATTTGTCAAAGCCCCTACATTCAAACTCTGTTTTAGAATGATTCTATGATAGTGTTAAGAAAGGATCCTCTGAGGTCTCCACAGAAGGTAGGGCCAGAACCACATATGTGGGGAGAATACGATCACACCCTGGTTTTCTATCTCCCAGCTCTCTCTGCTCCTGGTCTAACACAGTCACACGGCCAACGATGGCCACAAAAACATCCTTTCCAGCCAGAAGTCAAGAGTCTGCACTAATTCTAGCAACACTGAACTTCAGAAGAGCATCACTGCACTTAGAGTAAAGGGATTAAAAAAAAAGAAGCACATGTCTATAAATCTTTTGTCTCTCAAGGAATCTCAGAGCAGGGCATTTGGTTTCAGACATCTGGGTCAATAAGAATCTATCGGCCTAATTACTATTGATTTGTCATTGTCTCATTTACTGTGGGTCTTTGCAAACAGTGAGATTCATTTAGCCTCTACATATACGGTCACTCGTGCACTAATGAGATCCCTGGGGGATGGGGCATATGCTTACCCCTTTGACTCCTAACCTCCTCGCAGCTGTATGTTTATTCTTTGAATGCAGCCATTCTTCTGCACGTTTTTTCAATTATCCCTTACCATGTGCGCTATCTGAGTATATCATTCAAAATGAAATTCACTTGGAAAACATTAAAATAACAAATGCACATCATTATTCACATAATTTTAACCTTGCATGGTGCCTTTTTTGGTTTTGACTTTGTTTCAGTTTGTATGTTTTATCAATTCTTTCTCAAATGGCTGTCTGCCCTCTTCCAGCTCAGGAATCACATATTAACTGTTCCTAGTGATAGGTCTCCTTCTTTTTCATGAACTCCAGACTCATTTATCCTCTCTTAGAGAGAGAAATCCTTGCTTTCCTAGTCCTGTTGTATATGAAGAAGAAAATACAGTTTCAAGAATCACAAAGCGACTTCACTGTATACCAGGTGGCTGACCAGGTACACTAAACCTCTCCAAGCCTAGTTTACTTTTTTGCTATCAGGGTTAATACTTTTACCTTATAGGCTGCTATGAAGATTAAATATGGAGTCCTGAGTACTATAAAATGATAGCTGATCAATAAATAGTTCCTTCTTGTTTTCCATCACAGGAAATTCACTTCTAGAGTCAGGGAAGATTTTTTTCAGACTTTATGGCTCACAATCTTCAATGCATACCGCACCCCTGGAATCTCTACTTTCCTTCTCTATAAACCATTTAATTCTTTGGATTCACAGGATGCCCCAAAGTATGGTGACCGTACTTTCAAACCCCAAATCAGAACACATGGTCTAACAGAAGAATTTGTGCCTTTTCTAGGAGTAAGAGAAAGTCTTGGAAAAGAAGCTTCCACACTACCTCCAGTTCCTCCTTGACCCACTGCAATAGGTATTCTGCCTGCCCCATTCTGCTGAGACTGGCTCCACCATGAGGAGAAATCCCCGCTTTGTTGCTGTCTCCAATGGACCATTATTCGCCTTTATTTTACCTGAACTGTCTTTTGCATTTTGTACCACTTGGCCACTTCTCACTAATTTGTTTTCCTCCCCTTGTTTCCACGCGACAATACTCTTTTGGTTTTCTAGCTGGTTCTCTTCCTCTCTTTGTCCCTTAAGTATATGAAGACTCCCAGAGACCTGTCCTTGGCCCCCTTCTCATTCTTTCTACACCCTTGGATGATCCCATCTTCCTTTCAGGGCTCCAGTTAACTAGCTATTGCTGCAGACTTCCAAATATATGCCCTTATCTCCTGCTCATTTCTCTATGATGAGTTCCATGTCAAATATCCAAGCACTCATCAAATGCTTCCTCCTGGATGCCCAAACAGACCTCAATTAAAAAATGTCTACTATGACACACATCATCTTTTCTGATATACGCACTCTTCTTTCTATGCTCCTTGGTTTGACCAAAGGCAAACTCATTTAAGTGGCTGCTCAAGCAACCATTTTGGGGGCAGAGTCAGAGTGGGTATCGTTTTTGATTCCTCTCCTTCCCTCAGTTTCCAAATTTAATTTTGGACCAGGTTCTGTCAATTTATTATTTTAAATATTCCTCTAACCAGCATGCTTTTCTCCCTCATAACTGCTACTACTTTATGCAGGCCCTCTTCAAATGTCTGGATTAGAGGACTGGCCCTCTAACTTATCTCCTGCCTTGAAATTGTGCCCCCTCCAACTAGGTTTTCTGCACTCCTTCCTGGGTGGTTCGTCTAAAATGCAACTCTGATGATGACTCCATACCTATCTAAAACCTTCAGTGATTCCTCCCCACTGTCCTCAAGATAAAGTATAAGCTTCCTTGTTTGGCATAATGTTCTTCATTATCTAGCTCTCCCAACATTGTACCATGTTACAGACATGCCTTCCACTCTGCATCCCTCCTCACCACTGTACACATCATGCTCTTGTGACACTACACTACTTCTAATTTTTCAAAATATGCAGGTCTTAACCTCTGAATGTTTGCCTATCCTTCTCCCTCTTGCCTAGAATTCTCTTCCTTATCTTCTTTACCTGCCTATGGCTATCACTGTTCTAGACTCATCTTTTTATTTTTAATTGAATATAGTTGATTTACAATGTTGTGTTAGTTCCTGATATACAGCAAAGTGATTCAGATATATATATATATATATATATATATATATATATATATATATATATATATACACACACACTAGGACCTTATTGTTTATCTATTTATATCTAGTAGTTTGTATCTGCTAATCCCGAACTCCTTATTTATCCCTCCAACCCCCCTTTCCCCTTTAGTAACCTTTCCCCTTTGGTAACCTTTAGTGTTCTTCCCTTCTGCTCTTCACGTGGTTAGCTCATTTATATCCTTCAGATCTTAACTGTGCTTCCATCAGCTAGGGCTTTCCTGACCACCTCATCTAAATGGGGTTTCCCTGATATTCTATCATCATACTCTGTTAGTTTCTTTCATATCATGTTTGGTCGCCATAGACTTATTTATGGGTTCATTTACTTGTTAACTGCCTATAGCCTTCTCTGGACTTTAAGCTTCATGAAGGCAGACCATTACCAGTATACATTCAGAATCTAGCAGAGAACTTGGCACACAGAACCACCCAAGAGTAGCCATCAAATGAATGAATGGCCCTTCCTCCACTGTATGACAATTGCCTCTTAATTTTATCTGTATCCATTCCTGGAATCTGAATTCCTTTTGGGAAAGAGTCACATCTTATGCATCCCACCAGGTGCTCAACACGGTTACTGAAGTGTAGAATGTATGAATATTGATCCCGCATGGACTGTTAGAGGTTATTTTTACCTCTCCCTCTCATCGTAGTACAGCTGCCAAAAGAGTAGATCTCTGTAGTCATATGGACACAACCTTCCAGGCGTGCTGGTATACCCCACAGGAGGGGGCAGAGAAAAGGAATAAGCATCTTGTGACACCCCACCCTGCACTTCCACCCATGTGCCAGGCACTGTGCCGGGCTACAGTGAATCTGCTGAGAAGCAGAAAATGAAGAACTGATTTCCTAAGTCAGCACAGCCCTCAGTCTTCTTGAGAGGACCCCAGTGCCCTGAACACTTTCTTATCCTTGCCTGTAGAACAGAAGCCAAAGAAAGGCATTGTAATACCCAGCTTACGTCTATTTAGAAAAACATTTCTCATCCAAGAGACATCAAGAATTTACCGTTTATCCTGGCACACCCTAGGGGATGAAAGGCGTTAATATCATCACCCTGGGTCTATGACTGTCCTAGCTCAGGGGAGCCTAAGTCAATACTTGTGGATAGACTGATGGCCCCAGTTGTCAAACTGAGGGACCAAGGTTGAAGAAGCCATAAAGGCCAAGGGAACAATCTGAGAACACAAGAGTAGAATGCACAGTGGAAACAATGTTTAGAAGTGGAGTCCCTATAATACTCATTTC
>NW_020174369.1:3962741-4054333 GCF_003031525.2 Neophocaena asiaeorientalis asiaeorientalis | reverse complement strand
ATCACTAAGCACAGTGCCAGGCACACTGAAAATTCTTAAAAAATGTTCTTGGTCTTTCTTTCTCCTTTTCTTGCTCTGGGGCGGGGGCATTTATACAGATTTTAATGGGAATGTTTAGCTATATTCTGAGATTTGGCATATGGGGGACCAGTACATTTTTAAAGTGATCCTCAGTGGGATTATAGAAATCACAGAAGCAAAAGAGGTTTGAAGAATAAATCATATCAAGAAAAGTTGATTGTTCTGAAAGGAATAACAAAACACTCCAGGGAAAATGGGAAAAAAGAAAGACAGATTGAGAGAGAGGATGGGAATTAGCAGAACCTTGCACCCCTGAGAGACCGGAAATTCACAGAATCACAATGAGAAATGACCACTGCTTGCAGTGACTGCTGAAAAAGGAGCTCAGAACATGCTGGGCTTCTCTGTCTCCAGTCCTCCTCCAGTAGACCATAAACTTGCTGAGGTCAGGAGTCATGTCTTCCACTGACCCTCCGTCCCCACCAATGGTCTGGTTTATTCTCCCCAGAGCAGCCAAAGTAATCCTTTTAAAAGGTAAATCTGACTGTGTCTTCCATCTGCTCAAAAACACAAACCTTGAAAAAAGTGCAGTGGTCTTATAGCTTTTTACAATGACCCGCATGGTTTGACCCTTGGCTAAATTTTACCTCTCATCTGTCCCCCATTCCCTCACACTTTGGTCAGTCACAGTGCCCTTTACAATGTCCACTGAGCTTGCCAAGCTGGCTGCTGCTTCCCGGCCTTGGGACTTGCTGTTCCTTTGGGCTAAAGGGATCTCCTCCATATAACCATGGCTTGATCTCTCTCTTTATTCAGTTCAGAGTCCTGTTTGAGTGCCACCTCATCAAGGACGGCTTCTCCACCTGAAATAGTTCCCATCCATCACTCCAACACCTCTTGTCGTTCTATGTCTCCTTACTCATCTCTATTTTTTTTTAGCATGCTTACCAATTCCTGGAGTACGTGCTCTCTCTCTCTCTCTCTCCATACATACAAACATAAACATACATGCACATACATATAGGTATACGTGTGTGTATGTGCGTGAGCACAATTTCCATGAAAACAGGGATTGTTTTTTTCTTTGTTCACTGTTATACCATACGTGCTCATAAGACACTCATCAGACAGTCAGAGGACCTGGATTTTAACCTTGGCTCTGCTGTCAACCTTGAATCCAGCACTTGTGGATTATGACATCTTCCCACCGAACTGTGCCATCACCATAACCTCATTCTGAACCACTGGTAAAGATTATTTAAGAAAAGTAAGACAATAATGGGCAGTTTAGAGGAAAAGAGCTGAAGTTATCATCAATGGAAGGTGATCTCTGGCTACAGAGTAACATCTCTGGATATTTGGCCCTACATAGAAAGAGACTCCGGTTGCCATTTACATGCATGGGTACATCTAGTTATTGTTTACTTAATTCATAAGCTCACAGAAGGCTTCTCTTCAGGATGAAGCCTAGAAGGATTACAGTAAATCAAGAGTATAAAATACTCAATCTGTTTATCAACACTTGTTTCTATGGTTTCAAATAGGATTTGCTGATGCTAAACTCTGAGATAGGGGTGACCTGCATTGCTGTTTGCAGACAGCACTAAGTCACACCACAAGAGGCATACAGTTTTTGAATCCAAGGGATTTGTTGTCCCTTCCAAATAACTAACTTCACTTAATAACAACTATTCCTATTTCTAAGATCTGAAGCATAGTGAGTGCTAATCTTGATATAGTCTATTTATAGATCTGATAAGATAGAGACACATTTTCCTTTGCAAGACAATAAAAAGAAATTGGAAGGGAAGAGAACCAATATTGAATGCCTACTAAGTATACACAAACTGGAGATAAAATTTTGAGAGTCATCAAAATATAGAAGGAAATGAAGCCAAGAATGTAGATGGGATCACGGAAAAGACCACAAAGAGAGAAGAGGTCCAAGAATGTAGCTGTGATGAACTTTGTTGTTGGTGACAGAGAAAAGGATCATAGGCCTGAAAAGGAGATTAAGAAATAGTCAGAGATACAGAAGTAAAACTGGGTGAGGGTGACATTCTGGCAAGCCAAGAAAAGAGAGTGTGGGAAGGAGAAGGAGTGATCATTGGTGCCACATGGAGCTGAGAGCTCAAGGAAGGGGACTGGAAGACATCCTGTGGTCGCCGAGGACCTGAACAGTAAACGTTTCAGGGGCCGATGGTGACAGAATCAAACTGGAGTGGGCAAGGGAGGAGTGAGGAAACTGACCAAGAGTACAGGCAATGCTTTGGAGCAACTTAGCTCTAGATAGAGGGAAAAATACAGAGAGGTAGCTGGAAAGCGGGAAGAAGTCAGCTGGCATGTGAAGAGACGTGGGATGTAAATCCAGTCTGACTCTAAGATTGAGTTCTATAAATTACTGCTTCTGGACCACACTGTGCTGCTGTTTCTCTGGGTTTACATGCTAATCCACAAATCCTCCCTTTCTTCCTATTTTCAATCAAAACTACTCACATGAGGCTCAGCTACAGAAGAAAGTTCCGGACATTTTGAGTTATTTCATTGCAAAGTCTAACCTATCCCTTAGATTTGCGTTGAGGTCTAAGATCTTCAGAGACTGGCATTTCCACGGTCTACTTTCATCCTCATAACACCTGGAAAATGAATTAAGCAGGGTGGGATCATTGTAATTTTATAGGTGAGGAAACTGAGTCACCAAGACATTGATGGCAGAATTGGTACCAGAAGCCAAGACTTCAGTCCAGTGTTCTTGCTACTCCATGAGAAGGCAGGCAGGTGATGGATGACTGACATCTGCTGCTTAACCCTAGAACAATCCCCTCCAAAATGTCCTCCTCTTTTATAATCATTAGTAATAGTAGTAGAAGTAGTAGTAGTGGTTGTTGTCGTTGTCAGCGTACAGTTTACAAAGCCTTTCCAAATACATTGCTTCTGTAAACTCAAAATAAATTCTCAGAGCTATCCATGGCCGGTTTTCTCACATCTACTATCCCATGTTCTGATAAGGAAACTAAGGTTCAAACAACTATGTATGTGGGAGCTGAGATTTGAATCTAGATCTCTAAACTCTACATCTGTGCTCTTTCCTTTGGGTTAGAGGTTTTAAAATGCTGGATCCCCTCACGAATTTGATAAAAGCTATGGCCCCTCTTCCCAGAAATGTACATGTAAGTATATAATCAACAAAACTCTGCACACAATTAAGGGGTTCCCTGGTGGTCTGAGGTTAGGCATCCCTCTTCTAGGTTATGTGGTCTCTAAGCCAACTAAAGTGCTAGTTATTGGCTAAGTGGTATGATCCCTGTAGATGGTAATGACATTGTAACTAGAGACTCGTAGAAGGGAAAGCTTATGAAACTTTTCTCAAACTCCTTGGTGGGATCAATCCTCCTCTGCACCCTGATGACACAGAGTTTATATTCTAGTCAGTATGCAGTTCATTCTGCTCTGTGCAGGTGTGCCTCCCCATAAGAACAGACGTCCCTTGGTGGAATGAAAATTTCTAATACGAGTAACTACAACAACTTTTATCACTACCACTACCATTTACTGAATATTTTTTATAGCTCAGCAATTGTTGCTATATCCCAGACACTATTTGAATTCATTTAATTTTCTCAACAACCTTATGAGGTGTTTACTGTTATTATTTTTCTGTACAGTGAAGTACTAAGGCACAGTGAGGTTAAGTACATTGCCCAGGGTAACAAGCTATTAAAGGGTGCAGCTGAGACAGGCAATTTGACTCCAGGATCTAGGATAGTAACCTCCACCTTCGACTATCTCCCTTTTGCCAGGTACTAGCTACATGAATGGGGTTTCTCTGAAAATATTATAAAATACCTTACTTTTGTTAAAAAGCCCAACCACTAAGCATTATTATCATGAAATTCATTCAATAATTATTCTTCAAACTTCTTATTTCAAAATAATTTTAGATTTACAGAAAAATTGCAAAACTAGTATGCAGACTTCCCCTATACCCACCATCTAAGAAGTTAACATAAATATAGTATTATTACTAATCTCCATACTTATTCGAATGCTGACAGTTTTCCCCACTAATGTGCTTTTTTCTGGCCAAGATCTAACCCATGATCATACATTGTTTCTAGATGTAGTAGCATCTTAGTCTCCTCAAATCTGGGACAATTCTCTAGTAATTCCTTAAGCTTCCTAATCTTTGAAGCATATTGGCTAATCATTTTGTAGAAATTACTTAGGTTAATTCTTTTCTTTCCCAAACCCCCATTAGTATGATCATGCTATTTATTATTAATACTATAGGTTTATTTTTTTCACTGTTTGTATTTCACCCCCACCACACACATCCATCTATCTATCTATCTATCTATCTATCTATCTTTTATTTATTTTCAGGGGGACATGAAGCATCATCATGATTCTAAGAGTATGAGTTATATAAACAGGTATACTCAAAGAAGTGTCGCTCCCTCCTACTACCCTGTTCCCATTTCCCCATTATTTTCATCCCATTCCTACCCCACCTCCTATAGCTAACAACCTCATGAGTTTCTAGTTTAACTTCCCTATATTTCTTTCGCATAAATGAGTAGGTACACATATATTTTCTTATATCACCTTCTTTTTACATAAAAAAGAGTATATTATAAACACTCCTTTATGGACTTCCCTGGTGGTGCAGTGGTTAAGAAGCCACCTGCCAACGCAGGGGACATGGATTCGAACCCTGGTGAGGGAAGAACCCATATGCCGAGGAGCAACTAAGCCTGTGTGCCACAACTACTGAAGCCCACGCACCTGGGGCTCGTGCTCCGCAACAAGAGAAGCCACCACGATGAGAAGCCCACGCACCACAATGAAGAGTAGCCCCCGCCCGCCACAACTAGAGAGAACCTGCGTGCAGCAACAAAGACCCAACGTAGCCAAAAAAATAATAAATAAATAAATAATATACTCTGCTTTCTTCACTTAACAATATATTCTGGAAATCACTCCTATCAGTTACTATCCTGTTTCACAGATGAAAAGACAGGCTTAAAGAAGTTGAATAACCTGCCCAAGGTCACATAGTTATTAAGGAGAAAAACTGGAGTTGAAGCCAAAGAAACTTTGACTCAAAAAAATCCATGCTCTTTCTTCTATGTCAGAGCTTCTCAACCATGATTACTGGCATATTCTTGGAGGACCTCTAGTTTTTTTGTGGATTCTCTTAGATTGTTTTGAAAATTAATACATGTGTGTCCTGGATCATCCAGATGACTATCTCATAACCAAGTACTGCCAGGCATTCTCATTGCTCACAGGATCTGAAAATCATGCAGCTGCCTAAAGTCAGTGCCCCTCATGTGGTCGGGCATGGAAAACTGTAGAGACCAGAGGGAGCTGTTACCTGGCTGTGGCCTTGGCTTGTAGTTCAGGGAAGGCAGCATGGCCCTGCACCATGTGATCTATCTGAAAAACAAGAGAGAGGGGTCAATTTTATAGCTTCTCTAGTCTATGTTAAAGCCAGAAGAAGATATATTAAAATGTCTGTTTCGTTCAATTCTTTGTCTACAGAGGATCCAAGAATATTAAAACGCTAACTCAGCAAGAGTGTCTCAGCTCTTTCAGAAATCTAGCTTTGTTTAACCAACTGCTGGCCTCTTGGATTTATAAAAACAAAGAAGTTTAAAGAGAAGAACAACAGGAAAAGAAACTCCCAAGGCTGAACTGGTAGCAGCAGGTAGTATCAGGTCCAAGAATGAGGTTTGACAGAGGCATGAGAAGGAGGTGTAACTGAGGGTAAATGAGGTAGAGGGGGGCCGGCCTGGGTGTTAAAAGCACAGGCCTCTGGATTACATCATCTCCCCCTCCGGTTATCCCACGCTGTTACCCCAGGGCAATGTCAGGCCTTGAATTATTCTCTGTGTCTTACTAATGGAGAAGTTGAGTGAAACAGTCTATGAGAAGGGAGTCCCAGTTTAAAAAACACAAAAAAGAGTTGCCCCAGAGCTGTCAAGAGAATCTCCCCTGACTGAGAAGTTATCGCATGGGAAACTGGGACAGAGCTCTCCAAGGACAGAAATGTCTGAGCTCTGCAGACAACCATCTTCTCATTTGAAATTCCACGTCTAGGATCTATTCCTTAATCCACTTGGTGGCTCTAAACAAAATAATATGCACTATGCATCAGGAAGGGATATGTTTCCCCATGCTGTGACTCTGCTTGCTAAACCACACCCAACAATGGGCTTGAGTTCCTGAACCTAATCTGTGTATTGTCTCAACGTTTACATGAATCCCCAAAACAACCATTCTGATCTATTTATTTTCATTCAAACTACGAACAGACGGGTTATTGTGGCCTCATGGGGATAGTTTCTCTGAGCATGCTTCCTGAGCGTCAGGTCTGTGTAAAGAGGACGAGATTTTGTTCTGGAGTCACCGAGGCTGGGTCTGGGTTCTGGCTCTGATACTAACTAGCTATGTGACTTTGTGCAAGTCACTTATCTGCTCTGAGCTTCAGCGACCTCCTCTCCCCCTTACCCTGTTCTAGTCTCCTTTTAAAACAGGATTTCTGTGACACAGAGTGTGCCTACCATAATGCCAACAACAGAACAAATGATATCACCTAAAATTTATTGACTCATTTACCATATACCAATACTAAGCTATGCATTTTACATACATTATCTCATTTATTTCTTACAACATTCCCATGGAGATGAGAAAACCAGGACTAGAAGAGATTAAGTAACTTGCCTAAGGTCATAGGGGAGTAAGTGACAGATCTAGGTTTCAAACTGAGTTCTCTCTGTATCTAAAGTCCTTGGTCTTAACTACCATGTCACATTGTCTACTCAACTTCCAGGTATAAATTGTCAAATTCCATTGTGTAGAAATGTGTCAAAATAATACCAAAACAACTGGTGATTTCAAGGGAAAGAAAATCACCCAGGTTTTGAATATTTACTTGCTGAAGGTTCAGTTTTGGGTTACTGCAATGAGGCAGAGTTTGGACCTTAAAGAGTTTGCAATCCAGTCAGAGCATCACAATGAAGCCACTGGCATCAATAATGGATAATTAAAGCCATTACTTGATTTGAGGCTAGTTTCTATGGGAAGTGCTTTAGGAGGTCAGAGAAGGGAGATTTAAATGAGCTTCCCGGAGGAAGCACAGAAGCTAGTATGTGTCCCACATGCATGAATGCAGTTATTTGGTATTTACCAAATGCCTAATACACCAGGTACTGGGACTAGGCTCTGGGATAGAGTGGAAAATAAGAAATACATACAAGAGCATAAAGCAAGAAGTCAATAATTTGGCAATTACTGTACAGTTGTATATATAATATTTGGCAATTATTATATAGTTGTATATATAATAATTGCCAAGAACAGGCAGTTTGGAGGAGTAAAGGGCTAGAGGCAAGGGATACCAGAAAGGAGGCTGTGATGAGATATGAAGACGGAAAGACAAATCTGGGTATAGACAGTAAGAAGACTGGTCTAGCCCTGAGACTGGCATATCATAGATTCTCAATAAGTATTTGTTGGATAAATGTGGGATGTACAAACCATAATGGACCACATGCCCACAGAATACCATGTACTTCTTGGGAGCACTTACCACGCTTTGTATTTGTGTCTGTTTGTGTGGGGCACACATTGGTCAGAGGGTAACTGTATGTTAAATTAGAGAATAAATGAAGTGGTGAAAATATGGATGCATGAGGAGGGTATGGACAGACAGTGGTTCTTAAAAGTCAGATAAGTGACTATTGTTTTACTGAATTGTAGGCCACAGGAAATTATTTCGATTTGTGGAGCAAAATAATGACAAGTTAAGGAAAATTAACCCAGTAGGGTATGTACAATGGGGAGATGACTAGGCACAGAGGCTAGGAAACACAGACAGGGCTCAGAGGCTGACACTGGGAATACAAGGCACAAATATCCCCTGTCCTTGCTCTATTGCAGCATTTATCAAGTTCTTCAATAACGATTAGTTTATATGTCTATCTCTTATCTTACACTCTGAGCTCTTTCAAACCAAAAACCTCATTATTTCCCATTCTTCAGTGCCTACAATGCCTGGCATCTCGAAAGAATGAATGAGACACATTTTGAAGAAAATAAAACAAAACTTAGTGACTGAGTAGTTACAGAGCATAAGAAAATCAGAGTGAAAGGATGGCTTTGAACTTTTGGGTCTAATAAAAGGAAATGTGGTCATTTTAATCATGTCTTTTTATTTTTCTGTATTTGTGATGCTTTGGGATCTGGGGCCCTGTTGACCCTGGAGAGACTGCCCTTTCCAGGGCTCAATTCCTAGAGATAGTAAAGGACCCCACTGGCCTGTAAGCATGCCTTTCATATGCAAACTGACTAATACAGAGCACACCTCCTCTATTTCCCTGCTCTAATCACCCCAGAGCCAGGTTCCAGACAACTAGGGACAACCTTAGTGCTTCCCATTTGGCCCTACATGGTTTAGCCAGCCCCCTCTTCTGGAGAACTGTAACAAACTATCCTTTCAGTGGCAATCATCTCCTGATCTGCTGGCCTCATCATACCTGAATAATAATAAAATCTACATTTTAAGACAGTAGCTGAAAACACAGGCTTTGGAAACAGACTTAGGTTCAAAACTCATGGTCTATACTTATATTCTCTGCTACCTAAGTTACTTGACCTCTCAGAGCCTCTTCTCTTACAACTGTAAAATGTGGACAGTAAAATTTGCTTTGCAGGGAAGGTTGCAGTGAGTGATATACAGGTGGCTTTTAGATCATAACGCCTATTATTAAAGAGAAGGAAGTACCACCAAAAGAGTAAAAATGGTTGGAAGAACAAGACCTTAAAAGGTCAGCTGCAGTTTTTTGGTTTTTTTTTCCCACAGCATCTGATGACAAAGGCCCACCCTGATTAACAAAGAAGGCGCCAGTTTGTCAAATAACTGAGTACTCATTTCAAAAGCCTGAAGTGCCTGTTGCAAGGGTTGATCTTTCTACTTCTGTTCTTTAATACATTTAGCACAGTATAGAAGATCACAGCGTCCCATTAAGTGGTTATTTGTTTCCCAATAACAAGTGTGACGACAATAACTATATTTGCCAAGTGGCTGCCTTAGAAATATATAGACAGAACCATCCTGACTCTATGACTCTTCACTTGTTTCCTCCATCTTCTGAGATGTCAGCTCTGAGAGCTGGCAGCTGTAGGAGAAGGCAGAAAAGGCTACAAACTATTTGGATAGGTAGGAAGCTTAAGCTGGGTGGAGTCAGATCTTTCTCAGGATGGCTTTCAGGTCAGGATCAAGAGGAAAAGGCCATCTTACAATACATAACTAGAATTGTGGGGCTTTTCGGCATTTCCTTATTAAGGTGGCACCTGCATTTGGAACATGGGAAAAATAGAAATGCAATACAGTATAACACAGAGATCATACATGGGTAGTATGAGGTGGCATCTGGCCCACAGATGTATTTTACGTGGGATATATAATGTGATTAAAAATGAGCCAATATTTTAAAACTGGGAGATTTCACTTTTAGTCCAGATTTTGGTTTCTGTTGAAGAACTGGTGAGTGTAAAACACTGGGTCACCATATTCCCCCATGGCAAGGGTCAGCTGGAGCTGAGTGGTGACTGATCCCTTCAGACAGGCCTGTACCCTCCAGTTTGTGAGAGGCACCACCACTCAATTTATCATCATGATGGCACTAATGTTTTACCTGTAGTAGCAATCTATTTCTCTATGCCCATCTCTCTGTCAAAGGAGGGAACATGGAATTCAGCCCGAGAGTACTGAGAGCTGAAAAGAGAAACTTCTCTGTAGAAGTAAAAAATACCTCATTGCCTGGTGTGTTTATTCATTTATGCTGTCTGACTTCTTTAAGCATTTGCGTTTTTGACCCTTGATATGACGGAGAGAACGCAGACAAGGACTCCTGAGACCTGAGCTCAACTCTGGCTCAGGGCATGACCTTGGACAAGACCATTTCTAATTCTCTCTCTAAAACACTGAATAAGTTAATACGACAAATAGGCAAGAGTTTGTAAAACTACACAGAGAACTGCACCGCCTGAGATAGCAAAACCTTTGGCAAAGAGTTTACAGGCAAGAAAAACACATCACAAAGGCAAATTTAAAATTTAAGAATTTTAGGTTCCATGATCATTTTGCTAAGACAAAGCTATCTTATTGCTTGATGGGTTTTTCTCTATTAAAATCAGTTTTATCTATTAGTCTCTTCTTTTTTTTTTTTTTTTTTTAATAGGAAATGGAGCAATCTGCTCTTTTTTTAAAATTGTATTTATTTATTTATTTTTGGCTGTGTTGGGTCTTTGCTGCTGCGCGCGGGCTTTCTCTAGTTGCAGCAGGGGGGAGGCGGCTATTCTTTGTTGCGGTGCGCGGGCTCTAGGCACATGGGCTCAGTAGTTGTGGTTCGTGGGCTCAGCAGTTGTGGCTCGTGGGCTCAGTAGTTGTGGCTTGTGGGCTCTAGAGCACAGGCTCAGTAGTTGTGGCGCACGGGCTTAGTTGCTCCGGGACATGTGGGGTCTTCCTGGACCAGGGCTCAAACCTGTGTCCCCTGGATTGACAGGCGGGTTCTTAATCACTGCGCCACCAAGACTATCTGTTAGACTTGAGGCTGCCTTTTTCCTTCTTTACAGGTAAAACAATCATTAGGCTCAGAGCAATGTTCATCACTTGTGACAACTGCTTTTTTTCCATTTGTATTTACCTGTAATGTCACTTCTTCATCTAAGCTATTTCAACTCTTTGCTTACCTAATCTTATCTCAAAGCAAAAACATTTTGCCTGATTTTTCCCAGCTTTGAAATTCTCATGAAAATCTAATGAAAGAAGCAAGCCCAATCTAGACAATTTTTTTAATACTGCTGGAAAGGACTGCGAGTTTCAATACTGAACAGTTCCTAGGAACAACAAACATTCCGGAGAGGAAAATATAAACTATATGTTGATTTTTTTTTTTTTTTTTTACAACTTTAATATAAGCTTTACATAGGACAATTTCTCTTACAAGTTGATCAATTCTGATTTAATGCAGGGCTAGTTTAGTCAATTTCATTCACCATCAAAATTGGTAGCTTTGTTCATTTTTACAGTTTGTTAGTTCACTGATTCATGAAACTAATGTGATACACGTCTACTCTGTGCTAGGCATCATTCTAATAATTCAGGATACAAAGACAAATAGAAGTCGTCGCTTTCACAAAGCTTTGACTTATGAAGGGAAAATGGGTATCCCAATATTCAAATATAGTCCAGACTGATAAGGTTTTATAGATTTAATGAATGTTAATTGAACACCTACTCTGTTCTGGTCATAGTAAGCACAGGGGATTCAGTAGCAATTAAGGTAGGTGTACTTTCTGTCCACTCGGAGATTATATTCTATTGACATATAGAGTCAACAAATACATATAATAATTAAAGATAGTGATTAGTTCTTTGAAGGAAATAGATAAGTTACTGTAATATGAACACCGATTTTAGATAGAGGGTTCAGGAAAGACCTGAGGGTGAAATTTAAGATAAGACATGAAAAAAAAAAAAAAAAGAAACAACAATTTCCAAGTAAAGAGTATGACAAATGCAAAGATTCTATAGTAGCAAAGAGCTTCATATGTCCTAGGAATTGACAGGAGTCCAGTGAGACTAGACTGGAGTAAGTAAGTAGGAAAGTTGTATAAAATGAGGATAGAGAGGTAGAAAGTGGAGAAAATCAAGCAGGCCACGGCAAAGGCTTTAGATTTTATTCTAAGTACTATGAGAGGATACAGAAAGATTTTTTTAAATTGAAGTACAGTTGATTTACAGTATTTTGTCAGTTTCAGGTTTACAGCATAGTGATTCAGTTATTTTTTTCTGATTATATTCCATTATAGGTTATTACAAGGATTGAATATAGTTCCTCTATTATACAGTAAATCCTTGTTGCTTATCTATTTTAGGTTATAGTAGTTTGTATCTGTTAATGCCATACTCCTAATTTGTCCCTCCCTCGATAACTTTGGTAGCCATAACTTTGTTTTCTATGTCTGTGAGTCTGTTTATATTTTGTATATATATTAATTTGTATTATATTTTAGATTCTACATATAAGTGATATAGTATTTGTTTTTCTCTGTCTGATTTACTTCAAGAAGTATAATATTTTCTGGGTCCATCCATGTTGCTGCAAATGGTAATATTTCGTTCTTTTTTATGGCTGAGTAATATTCCATTGTATATATATATACCACATCTTCTTAAGCCAATCACCTGTTGATGGGCACTTGGGTGGTTTCCATGTCTTGGCTATTGTAAATAGTGCTGCTATGAACATTGGGGTGCATGTATCTTTTTGAATTAGAGTTTTCTTTTCTCTGGATATATACCCAGGAGTGGGATTGCTAGATCATATGGTAGCTCTATTTTTAGCTTTTTAAGGAACCTCCATACTATTTTCCATAACGGCTGCACCAATTTAAATACATTCCCACCAACAGTGTACGAGGGTTCCCTTTTCTCCACACCCTCTACAGCATTTATTATTTGTAGACTTTTTGATGATAGCTATCCTGACTGCAGTGAAATTGGAACACTCCCTCACACCATATACAAAAATAAACTCAAATGGTTTAAAGACCTAAATATAAAACGTGACACCATAAAAATCCTAGAAGAGGAATAGGCATTCTTTGACATAAATCGTAGCAATACATTTTCTTAGACCAATCTCTCAAGGCAAAAGAAATAAAAGCAAAAATAAACAAATGGGACCTAATCAAACTTAAAAGCCTTTGCACAGCAAAGGAAACCATCAACAAAATGAAAAGACAACCTACAGAATGGGAGAAAATATTTGCAAACATTGTGACCAATAAGGGATTAGTCTCCAAAATATGCAAACAGTTCATACAATTCAATATCAAAAAAACAAACAACCCAGTCCAAAAATGGGCAGAAGACCTAAATAGACATTTTTCTAAAGAAGACATACAGATTGCCAACAGAAGGGTTTTAATCAGGGAAGAAACATAATCTTATTTGATTTAAGAGAAATCATTCAGGAGTTCCACTTTTTTTTTTTTTTTGGAGACTTTTGATTAAATGTTTATTCATTTTAATTTTGCCTTTTTAAAAATTCTGAAGCCAGTATATTGTTTTTATCACATCTGAAATATTTTTCTTTTTTAAAAAAGTTTTATTTTATTATTTTTATACAGCACGTTCTTATCAGTTATTTATTTTATACATATTAGTGTATACATGTCAATCCTAGTCTCCCAATGCATCCCACCACCACCACCCCTCTGCCCAGTTCCACTTCTTAAAATGGCTAAATAGTTCTTATCATATGAATTCTTTCCCAGATAACAATTATAAATGCTGATCAAAATATATCAAACAATTCCCTAAAGATACTGGGAAGTGACCAAAGCCAGGTAGAAACTGAGAAGGAACAGACACATTGAAGGAAAAAACATTTTTTTTTTTTTTTTTTTTTTTGCGGTATGCGGGTCTTTCACTGTTGTGGCCTCTCCCGCTGTGGAGCACAGGCTCCGGACATGCAGGCTCAGTGGCCATGGTTCATGGGCCCAGCCGCTCCGTGGTATGTGGTATCCTCCCAGACCAGGGCACAAACCCATGTCCCCTGCACTGGCAGGCGGACTCTCAATCACTGCGCCACCAGGGAAGCCCCGGAAAAAAGAGTTTTACATGTGTTTCTTGATTTTACAGATTTTTGCCTGAGGGCAGGCCCTAATCAGTGCCATGCAGGACAGCTAATACTCAGATAGATAGAAATATGCAGTCTTCATAGCTAAGAAATTAGAGGTCAGAGTTCAAGGCCACCATAGCAACTAGAAAATAAAAGGTAGGGAGATCTCAGAAAGGAGAGAGACATAGAAAGGGAGCTCAACACTATGCATAAATGTTACCTTAATCTCTGGATGATCTCTGAATTACATAATAAGTAACCCAACTAAGGCTTAAAGAACTCAACAAAGGAGAGACAAAACTTGTAGTTTGAGTTGCCATTAAATTACCTGCTTAAAAAAAATACTCTTCAGAGAAATAAGAATAATCCACTGTCTCTACAATACATCAGTTACAATGTTCAAGATATGAGTCAAAATTACTAGACATATGAAGAAACAGGAAAATGTAATTCTTACTTAAGATAATGGCCATTTAATGGACAATAACCCTGAAATAACACAGATGTTAAAATTAGAAGACAAGAATTTTAAAGCTAGTAATTTAACAATGCTTAAGGACGTAAAGGATAACACTCTCATAACTAACAAACAGATAGGAAATGGCAAAGAAATGGAAACAATTAAAAAGTAGAAATTCTCGTATTGATAAATATAATATCTGAAATGTATGGGTCCACGAGCTGGTTGGAGATTGCAGACAGAAGAGTCAGTGAACTTGAAAAAAGACCAATAGAGAGTGTCTAATTGAGAGAGAGAAGGAGAGAGACAGAGAGAGAAAGAGAGAGGAATATTGGGGGGAATAAAAAAACCCCAGAAGCCCTCAGGGGCTATGGGACAATAGCCAAAGGTCTTAAAAACGTGTAATTGGAGTCACAGTAGGAGGAGTAAGAGCAAATAGGGCAGAAAAGACATTTAAATATATACATGCTAAAGATTTCCCAAACTTGGTGAAAGACAGGAATTTACAAATTCAAGAAGTATAGCAAACCTGGGGGAGGAAGGATAAATTTCCAAAACACAATATCTGGGCACACCATAATAAAAACTAAGATTAAGGGAAAATCTTAAAAGTAGCCAGAGGAAAAAAATACACTGTACATAGGGGAAGAACAAAATAAAGGATGTTTGACTTCTCATAAGAAACAATGGTGCCAGAATACAATACATTGACATCTTTAAGTGTTGAAGGAAAAAAGAAGAAAACTAAGAAGGTGGGGCTTCCCTGGTGGCGCAGTGGTTGAGAGTCCGCCTACGGATGCAGGGAAGATGGGTTCGTGCCCCGGTCCGGGAAGATCCCACGTGCTGCGGAGCAGCTGGGCCCGTGAGCCATGGCCGCTGCGCCTGCACGTCTGGAGCCTGTGTTCCGCAACGGGAGAGGCCACAACAGTGAGAGGCCCGCGTACCGCAAAAAAAAACAAAAAAAAAAACAAAAAAAAACCTAAGAAGGTGTGTTTTTGTTTGTTTGTTTGTTTGCCAGTAGACCTGCAACAACTAAAGAAATGCTAAAGGAAGTTCTTCACGCTGAAGGGAAATATCAGGTGGAAGCTTAAATTTTCATAAAGAAATAAAAAACAATGGAAATGGTAAATATGTAGGTAAACACAAAAGATTATGCTTTGTTTCTCAGAACTTGTTTGAAATATGTATGACTGTTATGGACTGAATTGTATCCTTTCAAAATTCAGATGTTGAAGCCCAACCCCCAATACAACTGCATTTGGAGATGGAGACATTATGGAGGTAATTAAGGTTAAATAAGATCATAAGGGTGGGGCCCTGATCTGATAGAATTGGTGTCCTTATAGGAAGAGTAAGGTAATTAGGAAGCTGTGCAGGAATCCAGGTGGGTGTACAAAAATTACAGTGAAAGCCTGGGCAGGAGGAGAGAACAGGGAGGCATCTGTTTATGCAGAGCTGGTCTTTGTATCCATGAAGTCATTCCAATTAGCTAATGTGACATGCTGGGGACACACCTAAGTCTACATACCTAGATCCTGTCAAGGCTGATACACATAAGTTTCTCTCTCATGGCCTTACAAAGCCTGCCAACTATATGTGCTTTAATACACTTGATAAGAAAGTCACACTAACTGATACAATAATTGCTTCTCAAGGAAGTCTACAAGAGAACTGTAAGAAAAATTCAGAAAGGCAGCCCTATAAAAGTCAGGTTCAATTCTGGAAAGATCTGGGGCTTCCAGTAGCTGACTTGGATTTGAATCAAGGCTCTCCCCATTTACAACTGTTAAGACCTTGATCAAGTTACCTCACTGTTCTGAGCCTTAGTCACTAGTAAAACTGACCACATAGACATGCTGTGAAGATCAGATGAAATCCTGAATCTTCATGAGGGCCTCAATGTGCTGAGCATAGAACAGATTCTCCCAGTCAGGGTAGTGCAATCTACTTTTATGTGCTATAATAAATTATAATTGTCAGTTCCATATCCAACTTTCCCACTAGATGATAAGCCACTGGAGGACAAGAATCACGTGTGACCATATTCTTGCCTGGCCCAGAGTAATCCCTCAGGAAATCTCTGTAACGTGCTGGAAAGAGTGACTGAATGAAGGGATGGCATCACTACCTCTAACCTGGACAGCACCGAGTACATGGCAAGCTCTTCATATGGAAGAGCTGGCTGACCCCCCTGAGGCTAGCCCCAGGCTGAGGGGCTTTGGTGACAAGGAAGGAGGCAGATAGGCACTCGCAATGCGCCAATTCTGAAACTCCAAGAGCTAGAGCCCTGCAAACATTATGACCCTGTGGCCCAAATTTATAAATGTAAATTCTGGCTTCAAAAAATTCAAAGGTAACTCCCCACCAAGCCCAATTGTCCCAGAAAGCCAATTTCACCATAGGGGCAGCTTAGGGAACTGTCTTAGGCTCTCTTACCCGATGCCTCCCCCAATAAAAATGACTTCAAGTAAGACAGAGAAGAGTGCTTGGACAGAGGGATGGCTGAGGTCCAGTTGGAAATAAGCTTCAGCATCTGGACACAGTGACTGTACCAGTTGGTGCTCTGTGGAAAAAGCCTGGGCAAAAAGTGATGGTTTTTGCAAAACTTTCTGGAGAGTGTATCAACAAGCACGAGACGATCTTTGATGGGTGTTTGGTGAACTGAAGTAAATCATCCATGGGAATGGGGTATGTGCCCTTCTAAGAGGAAATAAATAGCAGCAGCACAAGCTTGAAATGAGTGAAAAACAAGCCCAAATCTCAGACAGATGAAATTGCAAAGGCTCCAGAGCCAGAAAAGATCCTATCCTATTTTTTTCTTCATCCTGAAGTTAACCAGATGGAGATTTTTTTTTAAAGTACCAATCTATTCATATACTTGGAATGAAGGATTTTGCTTTGTGATGGAAGATCTGTATTTAATTGTAAAAATGAAACAAAATATCTTTTTTCCAAATCTAGAGTTTAGATAAATTTTGTTTCTTTTTTCTTTTTTCCCTCTCTTCTTTCCCCTTCTTTACTTCCCTCTTCTTCTTCTATCTCTTCCCTTCTGCTTTAGATGATATACTTACAACTGCATGTTTATAATATATTCTGGACAATGTAATAACGGAGCAGCCACTTTCAGACATAGCTTATGAGAGAATATGTACATATGAAACATGGAATAAAAGCAATGTAACTTCCTCTTATGGTGTTCTGTATGATGACAATAGGCTGTAAAACCGGTGATAAACCAGAATAAGTAAATGGAAAGGAAAGGTGAGTACCAACGGAAACAGGCAAAAAGGCCATTGACACTGCATCAGGAATCTCTCCAGGCTGTGCTTGCTACCCTGAGTTTCAGTTCTTCATGTGTAAAATATGGATAATAACTGTACCTAACTTATAGGGGTATCAGAGGATTAAATAAAATAGGACATGAAAAGCTCTTGGAATTGAGACTGGGACATAAGTCTTCAAAATAAATATTAGGCATTGTGATTATTATGAGTATCATTCAAGGATGAACACGATTTTATACACACATATATACATATATAAATCTCTCCCACAGGAAAATGTACTCAATAAGGGACAATTGTTGTTGTTATTATTATTACCATCATCATTGTTATTATTTTTATATCTCTTTATTTTATAGGTGGTTTCTGTCTCTTTGCTTGGCCTCTCTGGACTGATGATTTATTGGACAGTCTGTTTTGTTCTTGATTCAGATTTTGCCCCATTATGCTAACTTCTCGACTTCCTTAGATTTTGCTTTTTGTAACCCATGGGTAAGTCAGTCATACCCCATTCCTATGTCTAATGAAACTCTATACATAGAACTGCCCTAAGTGTAACTCTACATGCAACTTCATTGGTTGATGATGCAAAATCAACTAGCTAGATAAAGGCCAGAAAGTCCCACGATTCTTGTCAAAAACCACAGTGGACTATTATGAAGATTTTATTAATGGTCAGAAAAGGGTCATTTTTTAAAATTTAAATTCAGGCTTAGGAACAGGCATAACGAATTCTTGTCCACCAAGATACGTCATAATGTTTGGGCAAAGATGGCTTATATCCATAGCAACAGAGCCAACTCTGAGTCAAATACTGGTAAAAGCATTTCTAGACTGACACAGACGGTCAATTAGTAAACTAACTCTCTGAAAACCTGTTGATGGACAGCTTCATGGACAATGCATCCTGCACAAAGAGTTAGTTTACTGGATTGTTATCCTTGTTAAAAAAGACTCTGGGCTGTGTCTGTTATGACTTCTGGTTCTCCTAAAGGTAATTATACCATGATGTGGGCTTGAAAAGGGCTATGTTTCAGTAATGGGTTTTCTATGTGTCATAGAAAGGGAGTGGATATTTAAGTGGAAAGTTGTGTAAATACATAACACTAGTTTAAAGAGGAGACTGTAAAGTTTCAATCCCACTGTACCTTAGGCATAGAGTGATGTCTTTTTCTTGACTTTTCTAGAAAAGTCTAATTGGTTATTAAGACCTATCAGACGTTATTTAATTTATACTCACTGTGCTTCCCTACTAGACGATGAGCTCCTTAAAACCAGGGACTAATGGGGGGACTAATTCAGGTATCTCTACAGCCTGGCGCAAGAGTGAAGGCACAAAACATGCTCTTTGAATTCAGCCACCCACCTATGCGTGCATCAACTTTGAGAGAGAACTTGAGGCAGCTAAGAATAAAAGAGAAACACATGAAGAAATGGAAAATTAATGGTTATTTGTATCCATATCCAGCTTGAGATCAGATCACTTTTGATTTGGCTGGACATTTAGAAAAGCTGGTAGGGGAGCAGACCATAAACAGATGATTTCAGTACAACATAGTGAATGTGAGGCTGAGTAACTGAGCCTGGGTCTTACTGTCCCTTGCTTTCCACATTTAATCCTTCCAAGGTCTGCTGATCTCTTGACCTCAATTCTCAGTCATTATTGCCACTGTCCATTATTGCCAAAATCCTCATGGATTTTTGTCTGTGGACTAACCTATTAAAGCTGGTCTCTTTTCACCCAGCCGTGCACCCTCAGGCCTTCTTCCTGACGGCTGCTAGCCAGTTTTTATAACAGAGATCTGACAGCACCCATCACTATTCCAATCTTTCACCTACTCTCCGTGGTCTACTACCTGAAGTTCAACTCCTTAGCATGTTTTACAGGGACTTCTGTATGGTCCCTGCCCAGCTCTCTAACTTTTATTGTAAGTCATTCTTCTAAGAACAGTTTATGCCACAACTGAAATTCTGCAATTACCCTCAAATATGCCTTGCTATTTTTCACTGCCATGTCTTTGTTCCTATGCAAGTTCTCATACCTAGAAGAATATCCCTACCTTTCTGTGTCTGGTTGGTCCCTATTTATCATTAAGGTGCAGTACAAATGCTTTCTCCCCTGAAAAGAATTCCTTAATCTAGCTTTGTGCGAACTCTATGTCTTGTACCTCTGGTATAGTACTCATCTCACTTTTATAGATCTTCTGTCTTCCCTATGAGATGACCCCATGAATTCAACACATTTTCTCCAAGCACCTTCTATGAACCAGGCACTGAGCTAAATACAAAGAGAAGTATGATATAACCCATGCCCTTAAAAAGTGCGTAGATTTCTGGAAAAGACAGATTATCTCAGAATGCACTAAGAACTGGAGTTACATCTTAAAGATCAAGTAAAACTAGCAAGTGATAAAGAACTCTCCGAGTAGGGAAAGAAGCATATACAAAGGCACAGAGGAGCAGAATAACAGGAGCCATGGGGAAGCTGTGAGTAGGGCAATCTGGCCTTCGTGACAAGCACATGGGTGAGACTGGAGGGGACAGACCACAAAGGGAATGATGTGCCCAGAAGACTATCTGAGCTATGTCCCAAGGGCTACAGGGAACCACTGAAGGATTCTGGCTGGAGATTAACATAGTCCTTTTCACCAAGTAGAATATTACTCCTGCTGCCGTGAGAAAAATGGGTTGTTCTGTGAAAGAAAGATAGGTGAGAAGATGGGTTAGTCATCAATGCCTGGATCAACATTTATTCCTTTGGCAGACACGGGCTACATATGCTCCGTATGTGAGACTTTATCCTAAGAGAAAGTTAATTCTTCTGATGTAGGAGTCTGCAAGTCTTCCATATCCTGGGTATACGGGGAATGTGACAAAATGGACTAGTCAAGGGTGTAAAAACATTAAAGACCATATGAAGAAAGTGTCAACTTACCAATTTTCCAGTAACGCTCTGGCCACCTTCATTCAGCCAGAACCCAGGGACCATGGCTGAGAAATAAGGGCCCCAGACTCCTGGTACAAAGATCGGGTTTTTGCTGATCTGGAAAGAAAGGGGCAAAGTATGTGAAAATATTGGCCCTCAAGGCCAGAAGGAGCCTTATCCTCCTCCCATGTGATGTTTCTATGACCACAGAATTCAGCTTCTTATTAAATACCTTTGATGGTGGGTAAGTTAGTCCTGACAAAGGACGGGCCTGGCTTCACCTCTGGAAACCTTTCTGATAAACTCATTCAGGCGTCAAGGTAGAAGAAAAGAGATCATTTTGGAAAGAAACTGATGTGACAGTTCCTGGCCAACTCCCTCTCTGTGGTAGACTGATTGTAATAATGGTCCCCATTTTCTAGCCCTCCCTGCTTCCACCCACTGTGCAATATGACTTCGCAGCGCCTCTTGTTGAGAGGTGGGGTTCCCAACCCTTGAGTCTGGGTCAACCTTGTGACTTGGTTTGGCCAACAGAATGAGGCGGAAGTGACACTGTGCACCGGTTTTCCAGGTTTAGGCCTCGACAACTGTGTGCTTCTGCTCCTCCTTCTCTCCCTCTGCCACAAGAACATGCCCCAGCGAGCCTGCTGGATGGATATGCAGCAAGCTGAGTCAGCTCAGTTGTCACACGTGATGTTTCAGATACGTGAGAGGGCCCAAACAGGATCAGCAAATCCTCGCAGTCCTCCAGCAACTGGCGAGCCTGAATCACCAGCATCACCCAGCCAATCGATAGACTTGTGAACAAAAATACATGTCCTTTTGTATACCGCTAGGATTTTATGTTTGTTTCTAACCTAGCATTTTAATGGCACGAAATAACTGATATATCCCCCTCCTTCTACAAACACTTATTAGACACCTAATAGCATACCATTTCTCTCAACTGGGTGCTGAGGACACAGAGATGAATCAGAAAGAGTTCTTGTCTTAAGAAGCTCCTCACCTCAGGGTAGTTGGATAAGTAAATAGTCAAATAGAAAACAGTGTGGTCCATGGGATGGTAAAGACAAAACATAGGATACTGTGGAGAGGCACAGTGGGTGAGGAATGAAATGGTCCAGAGATGGCTTCTGAGAGAATGGGACATAAGCTTAGACTAGTAAGATTTAGCCAGATGAATTAGAACAGGCACTCCATGTCAAGGGAATAGCTTGAACAAAGACATGCAGGTGAGAGAGATGCTCTCATTATTCAAGATACGGCAACGTCTTTTTTTGGTAGCAGACCGTGGAAGCCCATTAGGTGTTAGGAAAGGACATCAAGAGATGGACTGGGACAGGCAGGGACGGACCACGTGTTCACTCATCTGGATGGCACGAGCTTCTCATCCACCCAGCAGGGATGAATGCTGAAGTGATATTATGGTTGTGGAAGGGTGTATTAAAAGGTAGGGAGGAAAAAGGAGTTAGGCACACTGGGTCTACTCCTGCATGTCTTGAGGCTGGGCAGAGAATCTATTCATTCATTTATTCTACAAATATTTATTCAGCCCTTACTACGCCAGACCCTGGGGATACAGAAGTGAACTGAATATAACCATAATTTCTGCCCTCATAAAGTTTATAGTACAGCACTTCAGCATATGGATAAACCTTCTTTAAATGTCTGAGCTCTAACTATTCTGGTTCCCTTTTCACTAAATGAGTGATTCCTCAAATCAGCAAGAATTCCACCCTCCAAAGAGGAAGGGGGTGAGGGAAGGCAGGAGACTATACAATATTATCAACTTTAAACTTTGCCAAATAAAGGTAATTTATAAAAGGGTAAATTTAACACCTAAAGGAAAAAGAATAATCTCAGGGGGAAAAAAAAGGTTTGTTTGTTTGTTTTCCTGCAAGAAAAGACAGTTTAGCTTTCATTGACATATTCACTCATTTCTTTATGGGTTCAACAGATGTTTCCTGAGCTCCTACTGTGATCCAGGCACTGAAAGCAAATGTAAACAAAAGAGCATAGTCTCCACCTTCACGGAGCTGTTCTCTTCAGAGGGAGGCAGACTAGAGAGACCAATGATTCAGGTTTGGCCAGGATTCTCCTAGTTTTAACACCAGAAGTCCTATGTCTTGGAAAACTCTCAGTACTAGGCAAAAGGGACAACTGGTCACCCTAAGATGGATATCACACAAATGTATAAATACAAACTGTGATAAATAAATGAAAGAATATCAAAAGTTATTATAAGAGCTCATAAGTGAGGGACCTAATATAGTCTAGGGGTCAGATAAGGCTTTTCTGAAGAAGTGATATTTGAATTAAGATGAAAACATACATAGAAATTATTCAGGTGTGAGTATATGTATATCTGTCTGTATTTGTATATATATGTGTGTGTGTGTTTGTGTGGATATACGATACAGAGAGCGTTCCAGACAGAAGAAGCACACACTAAATGGTCTTCATTTTTGTCACTCTGTCTTTGCCAGTGGAAATTTTATCACATGCCAACTCTAGAAACTACTGCCCTATACTGCATGCCCCAGCTGCTTTGGGGCAAATAAGACAGCCCATGCCAGGCACTTGGGATCCAGGGTTTGGACAGGTGGATGGATACCCACCAAAGTCAAGCCATCTCTTTTCATGCCCTGCACCCCTTCTCTTCCAGAACTCTTCCAGCACCATTAGACAGATTAGTTTCAGAGAGGTTGCACGTTGTCCACAGTCACACAGGTAGTAAATGGCCGAGGTGGGACTTGAACTCAGGTAGATACTGGCCTCAAACCCCAGGATATGCTTTTTAAAAAACAAACAAACAAAACTTGTATACATAAATTGCTTAGGTGAGCTTTGCATCACCTCCCCCTACCCAAACCCCAAACCCCACGATTTAAAGATGTTCCTGCATCAGCTTTTGCAGAACTCCATTGGCAGACGGGGGCTCTGCTGCTCAGAAATGGCAGGTGAAGGCTCTGCCCGGCTCTGTCCAGAAATTTCTGAGTTGACTCCTGCTTGTGCTCACTCATCTGGAATGGCACATGCTTCTCGTCAGATATCATGACTAAAGCAAGGAAACAAGGGCACAGAAATATGTTCCCCAGAGCACCTCCAATCACTCCCAAGCTCTGGGAGAAAACAAGTAATAGTTTGTTTTGACAGAGAGAGAGAGAGAGTGAGCACATTCATGTATTTATGTGTGCTTTAATCCTTTGCAATAAACCTAAATACTTAAAAATATTTTTTTGTGAAAGCTCTTTCCATGCTAATGGCTATCCTGGCCTGAAGGCTGCTCTGTGATCCAAAAGGAAGGAGCACATTTTACTCCACTAATGACAGGTGTCCGTACAGGACACTGACTTTCCAGCAATAATGTGCTGTTGGCAACAAAAGCAGCTACGATTGACTGGGTACTTACTAAAGGCCATATTCCAAGCACACTGCAGGAGTTAAATCACTTAATCTTCACAACGACCCTAAAGGGAAGAGTCTATCATTATTCCTATTGTACAGATGTGTAAACTGAAGCAGAGACTTAAATAGCATGCCCTAGGTTATAAAAATACAAAGCAGCCAGGCTCTATAGGTTCTGTATTTGTCTCTGCCAAAGTATGCCCTTGATTTTAGGCTACCATTGATTCTTTGAGTCCTTCATTTACTTTTCAAGGGCAGAAAGCAAGGGTTATTAGAGCCAACATAGACTCACTCAGATTGAACCAACCTCCTAGCCTTGATGACAAGTAGGTTAGGGAATCTTCACGAGCAAAAGGCTTTTGATCAGTTTTCCCCCATACACTTGTGAAGAGCAGAGGAGAAAACAAGGGCTGAGTCAAAGATCTATTTGATTCTATCCTGACTACCATGTTCCAGCCAGGTGACCTTATAAAAGGTAATCTTTCTGAGCCTCAGTTTCCTCAGTTCCAAAATGGGAAGAATGATATAAATGTGGGAGGACTTTTGTGAAAATGAAATAAGCTGTCACATATAAACAGCTTATTATATGTTAAATACCAAGTAAACATTAGTTCTCCTTGAAATGAGGCTTGCATGATGGGATAGTCAGGTGACTGGGATGACTGGCCACAGCCAAAAGTAACTGCAACCATTAAGCAGGTCTCTAGAGTCATTCTTCATTTTATTTAGTCAATGGTCTTAATAATGAAGTAGAAGATGACAATACAGAAGCAAAGTTTATATTTTCAGGTGGTATAAACTTGGAAGGACTACTTATCATGAGCCGTGTCCAAAACAAAACAAGATTCAAACTTACTTTAAGAACTAGAACATCAAGCAAAATACAGCAAGAAAGCAGTTAACATTTATTTGATCACACAGTTAAAATTCTGCACAGAAAAGGTGCCGGTAATATTCTCTTCCATAATATCCTTTTTCATGGGTGGTGGTACATGAGTATTCAATTTAGTATTGTTTAAAGTGTATGTAGACCTTTGACACATTCTTTAATTATGTGTGATATGAATAAAGTTATAAAAACCTGCAATAAAACAAAACATTTGGGACTTCCCTGGTGGTCCAGTGATAAAGAATCTGCCTTCCATGCAGGGGATGCAGGCTTGATCTCTGGTTGGGGAACTAAGATCCCACATGCCACGGGGCAACTAAGCCTGTGTGCCACAGCTACTGAGCTTGCGTACCTCAACTAGAGAGCCCACGCGCCACAACTAGAGAAGAGAAAACCCGCATGCCACAACTAGAGAGAAGTCCACAGGCTGCAAGGAAGAGCCCACGCGTCACAACGAAAGACCCCGCGTGCCGCAATGAGAGATCCTGCATGCCACAAGGAAGATCCTGCATGAGGCAACTAATACACGATGCAGCCAAAAATAAATAAATAAATAATTAAAAAAACAAAATAAAAACAAAACATTTGGTTGCACACTATATGCTAGGCACTGAGATCAGCAACAAGGTTATAAAAATAATAAGGCAAAATAACAACAACAATAATAATAGAAGAAGAAGAGAGACGAGGAAGGAGGGAGGAGGAGGGAGGGGGAAGAGGAAGGAGGAGCTGGAGGAGAAGAATTAACAATAAGGCATGGCCCTCCTCCTCAAGGAGCTCCTAGTCAGGCTGGGCAGACAGAAGTGGAAATAGAAAAATTACAACGAAACATGCCAAGTGCTACAGTGAGATGGGTGACCAGTGTGGTAGAAGTCCAGACTGCCTGGGAAAAGGAGTGAGCACTTCACAGAGGTGGCCACATGGGAGCCAGGCCTTGAAGGACGAATAAGTGCTTCTTTAGGTAGAGAGGGAGGGCATCCCAGGCAGCAACGATCAGAGTCATGAAGCTGTGCAAGCATCTTGATTCTCATGAGGGCTTAAAGTTCTGCATTTTACTTTATATAAAAGTTCACATGGTTTGAAGGATGGGTATATTTTTGCATCAGCATATCCTACTGCTTGTCAAAGATTCAATTTTTAAAATACGGTGGCTGAAAAAAAATCTAAGTGAAACCACCCTCAAAGCCAGGCAGTAAGAAGAAGAAATTATAATATAGAAAGAAGAAGAAGAAGAAGGAGAAGTAGAAATCAAATAGTAATTGCTAACAGTTATTGTGGGCTTATTATGTGCCAGACTCTTCTAGGCTCTTTATAGACATTATCACATTTAATACTCATGACAACCCAATGAGACCCACTGAGGACCCATTGAGGTCCTATTATTATACATACTCCACAAATGAGGACATCTCTGCTGAAGGAGGTCAAATAGCTAGTAAATACGAGAGAAGTAATTACAAGATCCAAGCAGGATCCAAGTTATTATCTACCAACTTATTTTTCTCTCTAAATCTGACTCTCCTTATCTATAAAATAAATGGATTGGACTAGAGATGTTTAAGATCTCTCTTGTCTTTGAGACTAAGATTCTGGGAAGTTGAGTCATTTTCCCCTAGCTGGCCAATCAGAACTCTACAGCAAGCTATTTCAACACAGACTCTGCCCTCACATGCCCTGGGGCTCATGGGGTTGCATGGGGTTACCTCTTGGGGCTTCTGTAAGTATCCACTTTGTTCTACTACCTCTCTGACCTGTGGCCAAGATTACTGGGGGGTTTTCTTGAGTGCCAACTTCTTGGGTTATATTCAATGGCTACTATCTATAACATCTTACATTAGCTGAGTAAATATTCAGCACATACTTATTGGATACAGACTGAGTTCAAACTACTATTTTAAATATAAAAAGACAGAAAGATGGGTGTCCAGAGCCATGTAAATGACATAATCCCTCGAAGTTTACAATGTAGTAGGTATTGGAGGGCAGGATGGGCTGGGTAGTAACTCAGGTACCAAGGGACTTCTGAGCGTACATTTGCATTCAGACTTAGAATTACCCTAAGAGTACACGGAGTCGAGCACGCACAGCCCGTTTTACAGGTGAAGACCCAGGGACGGGGACAGTAAGCAAACCACCCAGGATCACAAGGATCAGAAATGCTGGAGTTGGCATTAGAAGTCTCTCTCTATGTGCTCCTGCCTCTTTTCATGTCTGTGCCCAAGCTGGATCCATGAGTGGATGCCACTGGCTGACTTTGATCTAAGGCTATGCTACTGTCAGCTGAGTTTCCCTGCGGTGATAAAACCCAGGCGCCTGCTCACACCTCTTTCTGGGAGTGTCGACTGGGCTAAGGGCAGGGAGCTGCTTCAGAGACGTCCGCTCTGCCTTCCCCCACTCCATCATCCCAAGCTTGGCCTAAGTCTCTGGCAGGGGCAGGAGGCAGGCTCCAGGCGCCAGTGGTCCTGGGAGGGAACAGGAGGTTTTGTTTTGAGTGTCTCCAGCCAGGTTGGGAATGTTCGAGGGTAGCCACAGGCATGTGTGGGGCCGGTGGGTATTTCCGTGGTGGCTCATCTCTCCCTCCAAATGGACTGTGCTATCGTCTTACTAGAAAAAAAACATTTATACACATTCCAGACAACTCCCAGCCCACTACACAGTACAAAAAAGAGCACAGAGAATTCTGTTTATGAATGGGGGCTCTTAGCATTCACCTCTATTTTTGTACTTCTCAGATTGAATTGAAGTGAGCTGTTTGTCTCTCCTACGAAACGGTGAGGAACCACATCCTATCTTAAAGGCAGTAAATAAACACGGTTTAGTACAATAATATGAGCATAGACCTTGGAGTCAGGAAAACCTGGTTTTCCATTCTGGTTTGGTCGCATCCTAGCCACGAACCTTTGAATCTCTTTGAGTCTCAGCTTCCTTATCTATAAATGGAGATAAAATCTCACCTACTAGAGTTTTATGCCAGTCTGAAATGGTATAAAGTATATAATGATCCTAGGACATAACATGCTCTCAAGAAATGTGAAGCACAGATGGGTTAATTCTATTCCTTTTTGGGATAGTGGAAAGATGTGAGTCCAAAGACCCGACCGAGGTCAGGTCCAGACCCTACCCCACATCAGCTCTGTCTCTCTGGTGGGCTCTTCTTTCTCTTCCCTCCTGGATTTTTCTTACTTACCACAACTCTCGGGGTCAGCTCACACACTCTCATGTGTATTATGACAATTTTTAGGCTGTTGAGTTTCAAATTTTTATCCCAAACTCCGAACTTGCTCCTGAGCTCCATACAAGACATTTGACCTGAACGTCTAATCGACATGTCCAAAACAGACCTTGAAATCCTTCCTCCTGGGGCTCCTCTTGTTCGGGGGGTCCCTGTCTCAGTGAATGGTACCCTATTTACCCATCCAGCAGGATACCATTCTTCCCTTCTTGATCTCACTCATCTGCTCTACTGTAGGTCGCATGGACTATCAACTGTATTTTTCAAACACAAGCCTTTGCATTTCTCCCCACTGTCATTACATTAGTCAGTCCCATACCTTTGCTTGCTTGGGTTATTGCAACAGCAGTTAAACTGGTTTCCCTGCCCCAAATATTGTCCTTCTCCCTGCACCTCCACAAGCCCCACTCACAGACTCTAACTTCCATACCTGCACCCCAATGATCCTTCTAATACACAAACCTAATTATATCACTTCCCTTACTTACATCCTTTAGATGCTCCCCACGGCATATGAGACCTTTCTGACCTGGCTTTGATCTGTTTGGCCTAATCATACACGTGACCATTTCCCCCGCCCTTTGCCCCATCATTTTTTACTGCAGCAAGCCCACCAAGGCCCAGAAATTCCCCAAGAGAGAAATTACCCTAGAAATTCCCCCAATTCCCCTTTTCTTTCTCATCTCTGAGTCTTCATCAATTCTCCTCTCTCTGTCTGAAAGGCAGCCCCTCTCACTTTCCCCTGACTAATTCTTACACATCCTTTTATAAGACTCTGCTCCATATCACCTGCCCTGGGAAGCCTTCTCTAAACTCTGACTTCTCTGCCATTGCTGGGTTGAGTGTGCCTCCCTGCCTCTTCCCTTAGCTTCCATACTGCAGGCTGTCCTAACACATGTTACATGTGTGAATGTATATACCTAGATCTATAAATACATACATAATAGGTATTTGATATGCAATATGTACATAGTATGCTCTGAAAATGAAATCATCACACAAATGTAGAGCATGGCTAAAATTATTATTAACGTAACAATCTCACTGGCATTAAGAACAATAGAATATAACATATGTCCAATCACCTATAAGTGACCCACGGTTAATAAAGCTCAGGCCTGCCAAATTTTCCTCTCCTCTATTTGGAGGTTTTGGAAAGGTTCAGAGTCCTCCAGTAAAGAGTTTGCCTTTCCTAGAAACCAATTCCTTTATTTCAGTTTGAGCAAAACAAGAACACATGAAACCTGTTCATAGATATCCCCTGGGGCTTAGCAGCCTAAGCGGGCAGAGAGGGCACTGAGCAGGTGTATCACCCAACCAAATGGTTCCCAAATTTGGGATGGAGGGAGGCTGCCAGATACTGCCTGCAATGTCCTGAATTATTTGCAAAGGATTTTGGACTCCTTAAGCTTCATTCTTCATCATGCTGAAACCCTCATGTGATCACAACAGAAATGTCATTCATATGTTTCTCATCCACTTATACTTAACGCAACTGAGGTTGATTGCAAGAGAGACTAAACAACCAAGGAAACTTTGGGGTCTTCCTAAAGCTCCCCCCAGTTTCCTTTCCCCTGCAGACCAGAAGCTACACTTGGCCTTCCCTATACAAATGCCTGACTGGCTCCAGGGAGCTTGGACTGCCTTCAGCTTTGGAAGCTCTGAGAGCTGTATGACCCCAAAGACATAAAATCATATCTTGCATCTTTTTCACAGCCCAAACAATCTGTGGTGGGTAAACAAGGACTGGTTTCTTCTGTAACGGGGGAGGGGGCCGTGGGGTGTCAGGGAGGGAGCTAAAGAGGAGGAGGGGTGCTCTGCACAGTATTTATTCATCAGACGGATCCTCAGCTCTGATGTCACATAGCAGATTGGACCCTCAGAATCAGAACCATATTTTCTATTTCTGTCACACCCTCCACGAGTGAGCACGGTACTATTGAGCGGTTCTCAAACATGGCTCAACCAAGGCTCTTTTGATTCTAAATGAGCTGTTAGGAAAAGCAGCTCCCTCTACAGAATTTAGGGTTCCTTTAAAAAGATGCCTGGGAGTCGTTTCTCAGCCGAGGCTGATCAGCAGGTACAGAGGAGGATGACACAGCCTTTTCCCTTGTAACAGGCCCTTGGCACCTATGACACAGCGCTCTGTCAGACATGCTCTGATTTTAACTGCTAAGTTGTGGACACTTCTCTCCCAGCCCTGCTTCTGATCAGTTTCCGCATTTCCCTTATTAAGACTGTTTGCTTTAATACCCATGTCTGGCCTCAGATATCATCTCATAAATCTCACCAGGGACTTTGATTTTCTGGTTTAACTCTCAACATTCTGTCTTAACCTTCTGTGTGACCTTGGCTCTTGGGGTGTTCATCTGAAAAATGGGGCACATAGGACCTCTTTTTACAGATTTGTAAAGATTAAATGTGCCACAGTCTATTATAGGCATTGGTGCAGTGCCTGGTACATTCAGTGACCCAGGGAAATGAAGCCCATATTAATATCATCACCTCCATACTGGCCAAAGTGTGCTTCTTATTTATGGATTGGCATACATGTGGCTGTTTAATTTTAAAAAGTACGATCTGACACCCTCTTGACTAGAATTTTAAAGTAGGGTACAGAGGTTGTACTGGCTCTAGAGAACAGAGAGCAAGAATCAAACTATCACTCAGATGGGTTCAGTTCTATTGGCAAGATCTATCACTGGGATTAAATACAATTGAGGCTTTACCCTGTTAATAGCATACCATATAAAGGCAAAGAGAGCCTTGGCTGATTTATACTGGGGCCTCTTTTGATAAAAGACTTCCTGTGCACATGCACCAGTCGTTGCCTTTTGGAAGTACTCCCTAAAGACCCCACTCCTGCTAATTAGGGAATGCTCAGGGGAATTTGGGCCAAGTCCATACAAGTCTAGACCTGAAGAATCCTTTTTGGTTTTTTAAAATTAATTAATTAATTTGGTTGTGCTGGGCCTTAGTTGCGGCAGGTGGGCTCCTTAGTTGTGGCATGTGAACTCTTAGTTGCAGCATGCACATGGGATCTAGTTCCCCGACCAGGGATCGAACCCTGGCCCCCTGCATTGGGAGTGCGGAGTCTTAACCACTGTGCCACCAGGGAAGTCCCTAGACCTGAAGAATCCTTATCTGCAGAACTCTCTCTCCATTTTTGGCCTCACAGAAGATGAGAAGGCCAGTCTGGACGGGCGAAGAGAACTAAAAACTATCCATAGTTACATGGATAGCTCCCTCAATGAATGACTGCAAAAGTATTATAAACTGAGAAGTGTTTATGCAGTACGTAAGGTAAAGGGGTTTACCCCGTACATTTTCTCTGTAACAAAGGAGACTGATGAGAACATTAAAATACAGCGATGGTTGGATGGAGAAGGCCTGGAGAAGGGAGATAGGAAGAGAAGTTGTGAAACCCAACCTGCTCTGGCTACCTACTGTGTTACCAGGGACAGCACACAGGTGGCACATGCAACAGCATGTCCATGGCAGATAAGTGATCGTGGCCCTCCGTCCTGCCATTTCTGGACGAGGCATCCAGGGTGCTGGAGAGCCACTGCCGTCAAGTCAAATGAAGTGACATGCCCTGAAACCTCTCTGTCATCCTATGGGGGGCACTTTCACATACATTTCCCCACCTAAGATGCTGGGCAAGCCTGTGCCACAGTTGATTTTGATGAGAAAGGGAGCTGAACTTCAGAGATATTAACTCAAGTTCCCAGCTTCCAAACAAGGCAGAATCAGGATTTAAACTCAAATCAGACCAAAGAGTCCGTATTTTTTCTGAGACCCTTTTTTTTTTTTTTTTTTTTTTTTTTTAGAGAAAAAAGGTTGTCAAAAGGAGAGGTAAGGACACAGCAGGCAGAGAGCAGCACCCTCTTCACTGTTTGGTCTGGAGCCAGCCCAGCTCCTCCTAGACCTTAAATAGAATATGTCCCTTGCAAATTCAACAGACATGATGGGATTTTCCTATATTGTGGGGGAGGAAAAGAGAGAGAACTCACACATTCCAGGGTATCTTTTCATACTCTCCATATTCAATAGCAGTTCTTTAGAAATGTTAAGGGAGACTCATGTTTAAAAAAAAAAAAAACCCAAAAAACAGAAACTACTTAAAAATTGTTTTTCTATTTAAATGAGTTCTTATAAAAGAGAAATGGCTTGTACCACAGAGGCAAGGGGACTAAAGAAGAAAGGATGCTCAGAGGGGAAGTTGATTGAGAGGGTATGCCCTGTGCCTGTACTCTTATAAAAGACCTGGCTAATACAGGCAATATGTGAACACTGCAGAACAATCAGAAACAAGTGAAATGGGGGCTTCAGAGTAACAGTGTTCAGCTGTGGGCAATGGCCAGGAGGAGGCAGCTTTTGTTATGAATAGATCCTCTGCATGTAAGGCAGGTCTGATTTTAACCCCTGGCTAGGCTATAGGCTATTTAGTGTATGAGAACGGACCAGGGCCCATCTGGATTACCTTAGAAAAAAGAATGCGGGTGGAGGTGGGGTTAGAAAAGGGAAAAAAGCAGCTATCTGTAAAATATAAAATATATGACCTGATGTAGGACAGGGTTACGGTTCTGGGAGAGTGGTTTAAATAGAGTTTCTGTGTTATTAATCAGTCATGTATTTGGCTTACAACATAACAAATGACAATTACAATGGTTTTTATTCTTTTTTAAAGGCATTGCAAGTAAACAAGGGGGAAAGAGGGAGGGAAGGCCAGCTAACACTTGCCAAGCTGCCACTATGTGCTGATGGTTTCATACATATTCTCAGGTATAGTCTTCATGAGAACGCTGCCATTTCCTTTGGTGTACAGATGAAGAAACCATGGCTCACAAAAATTCAAAGCCCTTGTTCATGGTCACCCGGGTGCCAAGTGGCAGAATGGAGATTTGATCCGGGTCTGTCTGACTCCAAAAGCTCTTCCTACGATAGCTAGCTGCTTCTTGGATGTTTGGGAACCAGAAAAGTCAGATGAATGTAAGGGGGTCGGTGGAACCAGCCCTTCTCCTTCCCGGTTTTAGTTTGGGCTGTGGGTTGACAGAAAGGGACTTGTGGTGCCTGCAAGGGTAAGGGCGCTGCCTAAGGGTACCCTTAATGAGCAAACCAAGCCTGGTTTCTGGAGCTCAGTATGCTTCCCTAGGGTCCTGCCTTTCTCCCTCTCTCCACTCATCATGCAGCAATCAGACACAAGATTAAATGAAACTGGCCACCAGGGCCAGCCTGGCTTCCAGGATGTGTGAATTCTGGCAGAACACTCTGTGTGTTGATACCCTCTGTGTGTGGTGTGCGCTTATGTGCCATTGGCCTAGCAATTTGAGAATCTGGCTCTCACCTGAGGGACAGATGTCAGGGTTAGGGGTAAGAGCTATTTTTCCACTTCACTGGCCTGCTCTTGGAGGGTGGTGACTGAGCACTCAGCCATGGTAGGGGGAAATACTCCTCCACCCTCTATACCTGCCCCTGGGGGATACACAGAGGGGAGTGCTGGTTAACGAGGCCTGGGGGGCGGTGAGACTGCTTCCTGGAAGCTGAATAGTGCCATGAAGAAGAGGCATTTCGGTTCAGCCAGGTTGGGAATCACAGCCCATGCAGCAAGTTATGAGAGCCTGATGAATCTCGGTTTCTTCCATGTCAGTGACAGACAAGAGTATTCACCTTCCAGAAGGTCTGGGAAGATCAGAGGCAACAGAGAGAAATCCTTGACATACTGCCTGCACACAGTAAATAATCAACAAGTGACAGCTGATTATTTAACTTTCTGAACCAGGAAATGTTAAGCCAGGCAATGTTTAATCTACTTTTTTCTGAGTGAAGAGTGCAGACCAGCCTGGTTAATCCTGCTCATGTGTAAATAACAGAGGTGCCGGCAGAGGGTGCGGATGGCTGGAGATTCAGTAGGTTTTAGGTGGAAGAAATCTGTGTCTCATTTTTATGCCAGACCCAGAGGATGGCTTGGATCTCAAGTTGTGTCCCTAATGGGTTGATGGTAAAAAACACATCTAATGTTTACACTTGAAGCATTTCTGTTAATTGAGGCTCTGCACTCATCTGTGAAGAGTTTCCACAGCTGCCTTCTAGGGCTGTGGGGCTATTAGCTGTGACCATGCATGCAAAGCACTTGGTGTGGTTTCTGACACCGAGCAGGTCCCTAAGACAGGCGAAGAGAGGAGGGCCCAGGAAACATCTGGGGCCTGTGGAGAATCAAGACTCTCTAGAGCAGAGACACTGCACACAGTTCTTTAGCAAACATTTAATTGAACACCTACTATGTGTCAAGCCTTGGAGAAACAAAGATGAAAAAGATACTGTCCTTGTCCTAGTTTTCAGTGTCATCATGATGTCTGACTGCTAATCCCAAAATGGCAAGAGACTCTGATAAGCACTTCAATAAAGGTATAAGTTCTTAGCACAACAATGGCTTGAAGAAGGTGTTATGATTCGGCTGGAATGTAGAATGCACAGTAAATCACACAAATGTTGAATTGGCACATGCTGTGAGCAAAAGCCTGGGTTACTGGCTTTATCTGCACTATCTCATGTAATAATTATTACAGGCCTGTAAGATAGGTATCTATATCCCCATTTTACAGATGCGAGAACTGAGGCTCAGAGGGGTTATATAACTTGCCCAAGGTCAGGCAGCCATGGTGCAGGACATGCAAGTATTTAATGTCAGACCTATGAGTGGAGGGCAGGCAGAGGTCAGATGATGAAAATCCTTTCACAACATGCTAAAGAGTAGGGATTTTTTTTTTTTTTCTTGAAGGCAATGGGAGAAATAATCTCAATTTATGTTTTGGTTGTTTTGTAGCTAGAAGTCCACAAACCCACTGATGCCCCCTCTCAAGCGCACATATTCTGGATTACCAGAGGCTGAAACTGCACAGTGGTTCATTTTGGTTTGTTTTGATTCACAACTGAATGCATAGTGAATGATGATTATCTGTTATGTTGCCCAAAAGTTCCTGCGGTCACAGGCTACGTAAGTGTTCCACACAGAGCTGGGCCTTCCCTGGCCCTCTGGAGCCTCCAAGCTCTGGATCAGCCTCCTGGTGTGTAAGCATGTGTGGTTTCTTGTGCTTTGCTAAGTCAACAGTTCTAGGCAGGGGGAAAGAGGCTTTGCCTCTAATATATTTCTCCAGAAAGCCCTTCACTGCTTCACCTCATTTAATCCATCTACGCTTACCCAAATTGTGCTCTCTACCACCTTCTGCCACTCCATGCTTTGAATGTTTCAAACTTGCTACTTTGACCTTGGACCTTTAAACCACCTGACCAGCACTGGCAGAAAAGCCGATACATAAATGTGAGCCTCGGACATCTCAAAGGGGCAGGGGAAACTGTCAGCCACTTCAGACCCGCTTCTGCCTTGATTCAGGTAACATCTCACTCAAGACCTTCATCTCCATCTCTCACTCACAACAAGCCTGATCTCAAGGGCCTGGCCTTTGAATTTAGTCTTCTATGTCCTGACTCCTCTTGACAACTTTGGCTTAGATGCCCTCCCCCAGCTCTCCTTGCTCTGAAAGCGCTTTTTCCCTTAGTGGCAGTGAAGAACAGATACTATGAGAGCCTCAAAACTGGGCGAGGAGGCTGCACAGGCCATGCCAGACCTTTCTACAGAAGTTCTTGGTGCAGTTCAACACCACCACCTGGGCGTTATGGAATGGTGGGCTTTTTGGATCCTCAAGACTGGGAGAGCCTTCAAGAACACCTTCAAGACACCAAAAAAAGGTGAGCATTCAGCACCACCACATCTTCAATGCTTGTCCCACTTCAGACCTGAATCCTAAGTGAGCGACTGTTTCATTCAAAATTCACTGAAAGCCAACTTTGTGTCAGGGGCTATACCAGTCATTAGTGATACAGAAATGAACAGGCCACAATATCTGCCCTTGAGGAATTCACAGCCACTGAGTAAGGACGACATATACCCAACTAACAACAAACAAACCACACAACAAGCACTGTGATAGAGGTATGTACCATGGGGGCACACAGAAATCCACCTAATGTAGTCTGAAAGCTTCCAGGAAGAGATGACACCCAAACTAAAATTTAAAGGCTAAGTGCGAGTTAGCCAGGAGGAGTGAAATAAAGGGCATTTCAGGGAGAAGGAGAGGAAGCAGAGAGTGTAGTATAGCAGGGCTGGAGGAGAGAGAAGGGGAAGGAGAAGAGTGCAACATGGGGTTAGAGAGGTCAACATGGGCTACGCCATACACAGGGTCATCAAACTTGCTGAGAACTTAAGAGTACTGACTGCAGAGCGGATGGGAAGGGGAAGAATAATATGATTCAAGCTGGTAGGGGAGATGGTGGCCAAGACCTTTGTCCTCTCTGGGACTCCACTTTGTCACCTATAAATGGGAGAATGCAATTAGGTGATCTTTAAAGGTTCCCTCTGGGTCTCTTAACTGTTCTCTGAATGGATGATCACAGTTCTAGAAATATTTTTCATGCTGTTATAGAGCTGGTAGCTAAGCATTATCAACGGGTGCCTGAAAGATCTTTTAAGCTCTGAGAAGGGAGAAAGAACACAGAATTTGGCTCCCAGTGACTTGAGTTCAGGGCCAGGGGTGCTACTGACTGACTCTGTGGCTGGGTAAATCACTTATACCCTCTTTCATCTGTAACAGGTATAACAAAGCTTTTTAGGGTCACTATAAGCAATAAAGAACACCAGTATTTCAAAATACCTGGCACACAGCAGTTACTCAAGAAATGCCCACCGACTATTAATGGGACTGGGCAGACTGTAGCTCAGTATATCCTTTCAGCTTTCACTGTTTCTTACATGCTAGACCTTGAGTATCAGAGATGAATGCGTCACTGTCCCAGCCCTTGGGAGCTCAAGGTCTAGTGGCAGAGACACCCATTTGCTACATTTTTATAAAATAAAATGACTGCAACAACATACATATGAATAAAGTGCTACAGTAACACAAAGGAACTTGTGATGACTTTTGCCTGGAATCATGGGAGGAGGCTCAGTTAATACAGGTGAGGTGCTGTTTAAGCTGGTGACCGATAGTTTATAAACAAGCTGTTTAATCTACTGTTCAATGCATCTCACTCCATAAAACTTGTAAGAGAATTTATCTCCAGGTCCAATTTTGTCCATTACAGTGGTTCTCAACTAGGGATTCTGATGAAATTCCTCCTCAAGCAAATGGTCTCCGGGAATAAAAATAGGGAGGAAGTAAAAAAAAAAAAAGTGAGAAAAAGCATAAGCTCATCTATAAAATTTTAACTTCTCCAAGTTTCATCATGAAATATTACCATCTTCTTGGTCAAAACCTTAATGGGATCTTATGAGGGAGGCACAGAGCTAAAATGACTGACCAGCCTCATCTCCCAAACCATTTCAGGGAAGACAGAAGATGATTTCATGTGCTCAACAACCCAATATCATTTCCCCCATGTATAAATTAATTTACGTTAAAATTACTCAATGAATTAAAATTATTTAAAAAGTTAATAAAAACTAAAGTTTCTAAATTTCCATTTTTGTAGGGTATTGTAAATATAAACAAACTTGTACACTTGAAAAAAAATTAGATGACCAGTTTACCAAAGCCATTATTGAGAGACACCATTTCGCTTTATAATATTAATGGTTGGGGGCATTCAACTGTTCCATAGGCCAAGTGAGAGAAGGGTTCCTTACGTAGCATGGTCACAGGGAAGGCCAGTCAATGGAAGAGATGGGCTATCTCCTTGACCGGTAAGTGAAAGAAGCTTGAAGAAAATGACCTACATATATGTGCTTGGGACTTTATGATGACGAAGAGAAGAGGAAAAGTAAGGAAGAGGAGAAGAAAGGAAAATGCTGAGGGATTAGAGAGTCTAGATTTAGGATTTATCCTGTTGTATGGAGTTTAAAGACAGCTACTCTGCAATTCTACAACATGAGAAGGACCTGCGGTTGCCGAGTGAGTCATCTCTGAAACCTAAACATCAAGAAAGAACATGAGCCTGAGGCAGGACGATCTAGTGGTGAAGACTAAAGTGAAACATAACCGAGAGCTTAGGGTTCTGGGGAGAGCGATAACATCTGACTAAGACAGAGGCACAGAGGAGGTGGTACGGAAATGGGGTCTCAAAGGATGCACAGGATTTTAGCAGGCTCATTGGGGTGGAGGTGTAAAAAAGGAAGGGAAAGAGAAGCTTTCTTGCCTGAAGAAATAGCATACGGAAAGGCCAAAGCAAGTCAGGAAGCATTCCTTGATTCAAGAAGTATTTGTAAGTGGCTACCATATTCAAGGCACTGTTCAAGGGTCTAGGGATATAGCTGGGAAAAAACAAAGTCCTACCTTCATGGAATTTATATGGTGTGGTGGAAAGTGGGGTGATAAAAATACAGGAAAATTCAAATATATAATCTGTCAGCTGTGATAAGGCTTTTTAGAAAAGTAAAGCAGGAAAGAGAGGTTAAGTAGTGCCATGAGGGCAAGTGTTGTTATTTTAATACAGGGTGATCTGGGTGGACCTTAACAATGAGGTTACATTAAACTGAGACTGCAAGGGAATGAGGGAGGGAAGCATGGAGTTAGGAGTGATACAGGCAGAGAGGTAAGAGCAAGTGCAAAGGCCCTGTGGCAGGGGTGTGCTTGCTATCTTACATGAACAACAAAGAATCAGTGCAGCTGGAGTGGTGTGAACAAAGAGAAAAGTGATAGATGAGGGCAGAAAAGCAAAGACAGCGGATAAATGGGGATACAGGAGTCCGACATGGGGTTGAGAGAGTTTTTTTTTTCCTCGCTCTCTTCAGTTCTTTAGAAAGAAGCTATTACAGCATGTTGTTGTCTTATATGATTAAGTAGAAAAAGATTTGTCAACGTAGGAGAGAGAGGGAAGAACGGCCAGAGCCTGGAGTATGTCCTAGTTTATGGAAGGGCCCACACAGTTACGGCGTACGGGAGGAAAACCGCTTTGTTCACTTCTCTACTCCCTGTAAAATCTGTTCTGTGAACTCTTCTTCCTAGTTCTGGAATGAAATTTCAGGCAGAGCAATACTATTCCTACACCCTCAAATAATAAAAAGTCCTCGGTCCACCTTCAACGTTAAATGTGAACACTCCATTTTATCAATAATATTTAAAACTCCCATCTCATCTAATTGAAAAGTCTCTCTCCTTTGGCTACAGCTGACTTGGAAGCATACCTGGGGGCAGGGGGGCATGGGGTTCAGGGTGCTTCTATCTGTCCTCCTCCACCCTCTCCTCTGCTGGCTAGCTGCCTGCTGCTCAGTCTGCTCCACACGGGGCAGGTGCCTCGGGGAGGTCTTACTTGACTGACAGGATCGTGATCTGGCTCCGACATGTCCTCAGGGTGGGGTGCAGGTCCAATATGAACTCTCATGATGCGGTTCTGGGGACTCCCATAATCCCACAGTAGTATGCCTGGAGTGTGCTTTCTCTCCCTCTCTCTATCCCTCTCCATCTCTCCATTGCTCTGCTCGTGGCTCCCTTTCATTCCTGGACCTCAGGGGTAAACTCAACTGCTCCTCACTCATTCCTTTTGGACGGGGTCCCATTTACGACATACCCAGCTGGATCCCTTGTGCTGGACCCACACACACCTTTGCCTTGTCTTCAGTGGACATACAGCCCGTTCCCAGAGCAGCCCTCACTTTTTGACTTACTACCTCAGATACAACAGTCAACCTTGGCTTCTTCCCTCGGACTTCTACTTCTGTTTTACATCCTCAGGGTGGCTTTTAACACTAGTTTTATAGTCTTTTAGGAAGCCCTACGTAGGTGGTCTGGTCTCTAGGGCCTCTTCCAAAAGCTCGAGGAAAGGAAGACCCCCATTATAAGATCTCGTTACAGGTAGCTGGAGCGGAGAGTGTATGTGGGAGAGGAGGTGGACAGAGCTAGGTAGGGCTCCATAAATTAACAGTTACTTTCTGGAGTCATCAAATGCTTTTTTTTTGTGGTACGTGGGCCTCTCACTGTTGTGGCCTCTCCCGTTGCGGAGCACAGGCTCCAGACGCGCAGGCTCAGCGGCCATGGCTCACGGGCCCAGCCGTTCCGTGGCATGTGGGATGTCTCTGGACCGGGGCACGAACCTGTGTCCCCTGCACCGGCAGGCGGACTCTCAACCACTGCGCCACCAGGGAAGCCCATCAAAGGCTTTTTGAACAGAGACTCAAGTCAGGAAAATGTCATCAGTTTCTGGACACTAGACATTCTAACACTGTCTATTACTTTAACTAACTTATTAAATGAAATCCCTTTTAAAATGAGAAGTACATATAAGATTAGAACCACCATAAAGTATTCAAAACTACTAAGATATTCTTACCTAACTGCCTGTTTTATGACAACCAACTTCCCTCAGTTATTCACCAATAAACCTATATATAACCTTACTAGGGCATTCAAGTCTTTTTGGACGTAAGCCTGCCACTCTACCAACCACTTTCCAATTTCATACTGGAATTCTGAACCCTCTGCTAACACACTAAGACAATTCTTCGTGAGTACTTTTGACTTAATTCAGAACAATCACTTTCAATACTTCATGGCAACATACATAAATTGAAAGACACTGGCATGAGATGAATGGCCAACTTTAAGGAGAAAATGAAATAAGCAATTATTCCATTAAAGAGAGTATTTTATGTTTGTCCTGATTAAATCATCTTTAACCACCTGGCTCCAGTTCAAATAAAGGTGAATCATTAGAGGCAAAGTCTAATAGCCAGCAACGGAATGTTCTGTGACTGAATCATTCATTTCTTCCTCCCCACGTCAAATGCCCAGCTGACTGTGCCACGTGCTGCAAGAACGTAAGGACGGCAGCACCACTGACTCTGTTCACAGTGTGTGTGTGGGGGGAAGCTGTAGAGAGCAGCGAGGTTTTTGGCTCCCCTTAAAAAAATAATTTCTAACTTTAACTCACTCATTCAACAAGTATCTTCCATTCATTCATTCAATAAGTACTGAATGCCTAACTCAGTCCCAGGCACTAGAACAGACACAGAGGATACAATGGAGTCCCTGCCTTTGTGAAGTTCACAGTGATGCTCTTCCCTGGCCCTGGAAGGGAACTGTCAAATAAAATCAACTTTAGTGGTTATTCAAGCACAGGTTACTGATCATCTGTCCTGACCGCTATGGAAGATCATTTTCTCAATTTCACAAAAGGAATATCTATATCTATAATGATTGATATATCTACATATCTAAAAAATCTCCAGCAAATATCATATTCACTAGAGAAATTTCAGACACAGCCCCTCTAATATCAGGAACAAGATGAGATGGCTTTTTAATCATTATAACTGTTCAATGTAATACTGGAGGTCCTGAAAAAAAAAATTATACAAAAATTGACAACAAAAAAAGGTATAAAGAAGGGAAGAGAGAGAAGAAATTTTGCAGGTGATAATGATCTCACAGATGAAGCTCATACTGTCCCTTCTGCTTGGACCTCTTTCTTCTCTAACCAAAATATGACACTTCTAACATCACTGCTTTACAGAAGCCTTCCTTGACTATCCAAACCACAAAAGATCACCTGGCTCTATAGTTTAAAATTTACTGTGAAAGCTATCATGCATGCAGAGAGTGTATAATACATGCACATGTTATAATTTAATAAAGGGCAAATTTACAATAGTCAAGACATGGAGGCAACCTAAATGTTCATTGACAGATGAATGGATAAAGAAAATGTGATACACACACACACACACACACACACACACACACACACACACACACACAATGGAATACTACTCAGCCATAAAAAAGAATTAAATAATGCCATTTGCAGCAACATGGATGGACCTAGAGATTCTCATACTAAGTGAAATAAGTCAGAGGAAGACAAATATCATATGGTATCATATGTGGAATCTAAAATATGACACAAATGAACTTACTTACAAAAGAGAAACAGACCCACAGACATAGAAAACAAATTTATGGTTACCAAAGGGGCAGGGGGGTAATAAGGAGTTTGGGATTAGCAGATACAAACTACTATATATAAAATAAACAACAAGGTCCTACTGTATAGCACAGGGAACTATATTACTTATCTTGTAATAACCTGTAATGGAAAAGAATATGAAAAAGAATATCTATCTATCTATCTACCTATCTGTCTGATCTATCTATCCATCCGTGCATCCACACCCATAAACACACACACACACACACTGTGTGTATGTAAAAAAATTTCAACCATTTGAGAGTAAGTTGTAGATATAATGCCCATTTACTCCTAAATACTTAAGTATGCATTTTATAAAAAGAAGGATATTCTTTTATATGACCCTAGTACAACGATCATACCAGGAAATAAACATGGATACAATTCTATTATTTAATCTGTAGATCTTATTCAAATTTCATCAGTTGTCCACAAAACGTCTTTTACAGGAAAAGGAAAAACAGTTTCTCTAGTCTAGGACCCAATTTAGGATCATACACTGCCTTTATATGTCATGTTTCTTTTGTCTCCTTAACATCCATGTTAACCAGCAAGGTTTCTCCTGGGAAGCCCCAATTGCATCCACCCTGCAAGCTCGGCATTTTCCCTGCCAAAAGTACCATAAATTTCACCTTCTAACCATCCTTCAAATATATCCACTTCTCTCCATCTCCCCCGCCATAATCTGAGACAAGCTACTGCGATATCATCTCTCACCCGATCTCCAATCTCCTTCTATCTGGTTTCCTAGCATCCACTCTGGTCTCTCTCCAATCTGTTCTCCAAACTGTAGTTATTTTGATCCTTTGTAAATCTACTTATGTTACCCACTGTGATTAAAACCTTTCAGTTTCTCTTAAGATAAACATCTTTCATAAGGCTCATAAACCCAGCACGTCCTGACCCTTTTTGCTTCTCCAGCCTTAACTTGTGTCACGCCTCTCTCCTGTCCCACACACAATCTGACAATTTCCCTCCCATTATCCTGCTGTACTCTTCCTGGACCACTTTCCTCTTATCCACCGCCACATATAACCCTCCTTGCTCCCTACTAGACTCTGCTTAGTTACCTAATCAAAGTATCTCAGCTCAAACATCCCTGCCTTACAGAAGCCGACCACCGAAACTTTATCAGTCACTTGGCTTTATGTTCCCACGGTTGTTCCCCTGCTTCACAGCACTTACGTATCATACATACAGAAGAGTGTATAAAACAGATGTGTACAATCCAAAAACTGATAATAAAGACTCATCCATCCTTCACCAGTAAATGCCACTTCTCCAAAGCCCCTCTGGGAAGGCACTTTTTTTTTTTTAACCTCAACAACCAGCACCCCACCCACCGCCATGTAAGTAACCAGTGTCCTGATATTCATGGCAAAAAAATTATTTCCTTGTTTGTCTTTCTAGGTTCAGCACCTATACATACATTCCTAAAATGTATTGACTCTCTTGTCTCTTTGAATTTTATATGAATAAAATAATTCTGTATTTTCTTTCATGCCCTGTTTCTTTCACTTAAAATTGTTTGACTCATCTACATTGTTTTATGTAGCTGTAGTTCCTTCAATTTAAGTATGTGTGCCACTGTAAGAATATAAGACAATTAAGTATATTCATTCTATTATTCATTCTATTATTATTATTCATTCTATTATTAGTAGTAGTAGTAGAAATTTGGGTTGATTCAAATTTGGAGTTACTATGAAAAATAATGCTATGAATACTCTTGGACCTGTCTCTGGGTACACACTGGTACAGGGCACAATGGTTTCTCCAGGTTTTTACTTAGGAATGGAATTGGTAGAGTGCAGGGTATGTGCATGTTCCAACAACGCTTCACTGTTTTCCAAAGTGAGTACACCAATTTGTACTCCCAGCAGCAGGGTATGAATGTAAAGCACCTATCAAGGTCTGTAATTACCTGTTTTTGTGATTGTTTGCTTAGAACCCTTCTTCCCCACTAGACTGTAAGGTCTGTGTCTACTTTTGCTCACCATTTTCACTGCAGGGCCTGGCACACAGTAGAAGCTCAAGAACAACTGGCTGAATAAAAGAAGGCACCCTGGGTAAGAAAGTTGAAGTATGTTGGATGTGAATATACTTAAATGAATAACTATTCATTTAAGTATATTCATGACTGACTTCAAAACCCATGTCTTTTCTATCACTCTCACATTTTCCTTATCTCAAAACGGTGATGATCATTTGTATCCTACTTACTAGTTTCCAATGCAATGGTAGCAATCAAATGCGATTACAGATGTCAACCCGATTGGCACGGAGTACCTATTTAGTGTCCACCAACGTTCCACTACTATGCACCTGGACACAAAGGTCCGCAGATGGGGTATATGAAAGGCAACTGTCAATGGCAAATGCTTTATGAACGTATGTGAACTAAGATGACTTTGTAGAGGAAGATGGGAGTTTCAGATATCACTACAGGGAAAACCAGGGAGAGCAATTCATGCTTTCAAGTCCAAACTGCACCTGTGTCCCAAATTATTCACCAGCACAAACAAAAGAAGCTTGCTCCAAGCCCTGATCAGAACAAACATTTGAAAACGCTTTTACCCAGATGGAATCATTTTTCATCTGTGCCCGGGCTCAAGGAAGGGCTGGGCAGAGAGGTGGATTACACACTGCACTTCAACTTGGCACTTGCCTGTTCAAAAGTAAACTCTAACTTCCTATTTACACTGAAAGATCTTAGACCCCTGTGGTTTCCTGTTGCATCCTGGTGTGTCTATGCTTTGGTTTCTGAGTCTGTCTGCACAGAGCTGCAAATGGGGTCCCCCATGGTTTCACTTCATCCTGCTTTTCATAAGAAAATAAGAATTCTACAATCTCTAATTTTTGGCAGATTCTACGAGGTACTCTCTCCAAGTCCTGACTTCTAAATCTGTCTAGACCTAAGCCTACCAAGAGAGGATTTCTTTGAAAGGATGGAGACTCAAGAAACCTCCAAGAGTGACCCAAACCAGCAGGGACTGACTGACCATCCAACTTAATTTACTACATTTTATACTACTTTTACATTCATTTACTTCATAATTCACTGAAGTAAATTTAGAGTACCTTCTATGTACAAGGCACTCTGTTAAGCACTGAGGAAACAGTGACGGAAAGATATCACTGGTACTCGGAAGGAGCTTAAAGCCATTTTTCTGAAAGTTCCTGATTAGAATCACTGGGGCACTTGTTAAAATGACAGATTCATAAATACTCCTTCCCAGCAAGACTCAATGAATCACCCCCTGTGGGAGTCGCACCTGAAGAATTGCATTTGTAAGGAGTTTCCAGGGACATTTTATGCGTAGTAATCGAGAACCACTGGCTGGCAGTTCAATGGAGAATTTACAGTCACAAATGGGGACTAGCGATTAAGAATCGAGAGCCCTTCCTGTGAGGAACCAGGCTTTCCTCAACTGCAGGATCCTTCAATTTGAGTAAACAAAGATGAACCAACTAAGCACGTGGCAGAAAAGGCTTGGGGTTTGCTCACATATGTATCTGAGTCTTGGCCCTAACCCTCACTAGCTGTGGGACTTTGGACAAATCACTCAGTTTCTTTGAGCCTCACTTAAAAAAAGAAAACACCTGCTCTGTCTGCCTCACTTAGTAATTCTGAGCATTACATTCCAAAAGGCATTTTACAAACCTAAAGCACCAAGAAAGAGTTAGTCATTTTATGATCACAAAAACTTTAATAAACAAGAAAATTAAGCCAACCCATAAGGTTTCTCTTAAGCAGTCAGAACTAGCCCATATCTTAACCATCCCAAACTTTGCTCGTGGGGCTCACTTTCCCTAACACATTGTAGCTGTGTATTATGTGCTTCCTTCCAAGTTCCAGCAGCTTTTTCCAGAAGCAGAACTCGAAACCAGACCCAATTCTGGGTAGGATAGTGGGATATACTTAGGTACCGTGTTAACGTTTTCAAGGAGTGAATATAAAAGACAGGAGACCAGCCAGACCTGGCTTCCCCTGCCGTGTCCTAGCTCTGTAATCTTTCTGACCTCCATTCTATCATCTCTTAGATGGAGAAATATACCCTATTGGGTCATTTTAGGCTACCGCCCTCTAATGACATTTGACTTTTGTTATATCTGAATAGATTTGTATTACTCTTTATTCTAACCTAAAACATGGCTACTACATCTTTCTCTTTCATAAATTAATCTCACATATTTATTGTGAGGATTAGATATTCTATATACGGACTGCCTAGCAGAGAAACCAGCACATGGTAATTATTTAATAAATCCTAGCTATTGTTTCCTAAGTATAAACATGTTCCTTGTTCATCCCTAAAATACTGTCCCCAGCAAATTCCTCTTCTTTACATATACCACACATAAACTTGAGTAGCCTTTTTCTTGGTGAATATTTCTTTTCCTTTTTTAGATCCAAATTTTTTATCCTTGAAATTGTGATGGTGTTTACTATCTAACCTCACAGGGGATACAAATTATTTGCTATCTGTTAGCACACCTCTTTGGGTGAACTTGATAACACACGATGTGTGGAGTGCCTACTATGTGCCATGGTCAAAGAGCATGAAGCAGGCTTTTCCCTGACTGCTCACTAAGCTCAGCCTTGTGGGGAAGACAGGGAGTGGTAAGTGCTGCCCAAGAGCTGGGCTTAAAGAACTCTGAGGGCCTCTGAGGAGGTACAACTCACCAGACATGCTGGTGAAAGGAACAAGGGTTGCATGGAAGTACCACCTGACCTTTGGGGAACTTTGGGGAAGACACATACTGAGGATACTGTAGTGACTAAGAACACAGATTCTAGGGTCCCTGGGCTTTGGTTCAACCTCCGTTCTACCTCCTCCTTGCCTTGTGACCTCCCCGAGCCTCAGTTTCCTCATCTGAACATTTGGGATAATACAATGCGGGCCATCCCAGAGTTTACTGGGAGTATCAAATAACATAGTAAGTGCTCAATAAATGTGAATTATAATAATGATGATGATTCTGGTGGTAATGATACTCACCAGGTAGAAGGGAGATGTGGCCACTCCAGGCAGAGAGAAAAATATGCCTTAAGGCCAAGTGAGAAAGCACAGGCTCTTTTCAAGAAGTGCATACTTCAATTCAAAGCATTCCAAATACCCAAGTATTTTCATGATTCATTGGATGGCAAAATGAATAAATATCTTGCTCTTTAGAACCTATTTAACCTACTTGGTCTGAATATTCGCAAGTTTTACTACAGAAATACAAATGTGATTGATTATGGGTGCTACCCCAGATCTCACTGGCATAGTTATGTAATATACTGTAGACGTACAGTATTAACTTTCTAAAATCTGGATATTCTCTATTCTTAAACTTTGTCCCCATGGAATTCATATAAGGATATGAGATGTACCTGCTAGAATACAGGATGAAAAGTGAGGGATAGCAGGGGATGAGGCCAGGGGTGGGCAGGGCTCAGATCACGTGAGATCTCCTACGTGGAGCTAGAATTCGGGAGAATCACTGAGAGATTTTAATCGGGAGAGTGAAACCATCAGACTTAGTATTCAGGACCATCTTCACTATGAGTCTGTCAAAGTAGGTCCATGCAAATTAGGGTCTTGCATATCACAGAAGAATGAGTACATATATTAATATAACTGGCCATCTTCTCTGTGGGCTCCCTCTTTTTTTTTCGTGGGCCATCTCCCTAATTCCAGAGAACCCTAGCCCTGCCTTTGAAGATCATAGCTAATCTCTCAGCTGAGAGTTACATAGAAACCTGAGGAACTTGCAGTGGAGTTTAACGTGAAGGTGGATGGCAGGTACGTAAGTCAGGGTGGCCTGTGACTTGTCTACGTCAAGCAACTCCTGGACGGCTGATCGATCATTCAAAAGCACTCTCCAGTTAAACATCTCCCCAACCAACAGAATCAAGGCTCAGTCTCTGCCTGGCTCCACACAAGGCTAAAACCAATGGCTGGAGGCCCAAACGCAAATTTGGCAATTGGATGATACAAATACTTTTCAATCAGTTTTATGATTTTGCTTATGGCCTGCTTCAAGGTATAATTCAGTGAAAAGAATCAATTCTTAGGTGGGTGGAATTTTGTGACTGAATGGACCAACGCTGCTGTGTCAAGTGGGAAGGGTCAGTTCATCAAGAAAGAAACTGAAGCCTTCCTGAAGACCAGAGAGCTGACATGCTAGATGTCCCTTCATTCACCACACAGCCTATCAACCCATCAAAAAAAGAAAAAAGAAAAAAAAATTTAAAAAAAGGACACCAAACTGGTATGGCACGATTTATTCTTCAACAAACCTTGATGTTTGCCCAGTATATTTCTGTCTGTCCTTCTGCCCATCTATCAATCCAATATTTACTAGACCCATATCATGTGTCAGGTGCTACCCTAAGTGCAAGCAAGTGGAAATTTACTGCTTTGTGGTATCTTTCTGTTACCTCTGTAAGTAATAAAGATCCCGTGCTGGTATCATTCCACAGTATAACCTAAAACCTGGGCACTGAGAATTTCTCTTTCTCAAACATCACTATACTCAGTTCTCTAGAGGCTTGAAAAATACATGGCAGGGGTGAATTTTATGGTATGTGAATTATCTTTCAGTAAAAAAAGTTTAAAAAAATGCATCACAGCACTGCAGTAACTTTCACCTCCTTGGGATTTAAGACTTCCATTCTTTTTCAACTGAATATATCTCAAATCTATAACATGGCCAAAATGTCTACTCAGTTTTCACACTGAACCTTTTTATTTCTATCAGCAATAGGGAGCCACTGACTGTTCATTAGAAGGAGACTTTCAACCTCAATCCTTCAGCGTTGATTGCTCAAAAAATTTCTCATGGGTTCTTCTGGGATCTTTGGTCTCTTAGATGTTATTTCTCCTGGTGTTCTAACACTGGTTAAGTAGAGGAACAGAATATTACACCAAACTTCTGATGGCTCTGGGGGACAAAAAAATATGAAAATTTAATTAAGGTGAAAAAAGAGGCCCTTGGTGGAGCACACAAGGAGAGTGGGAGATGGGGATGAAAAAATAAGGGGGAAGCAACAAGGCGAAAATCCTGAAACCCCTGAACCAAATGTATGCATTGGGTTGGCCAAAAAGTTCGTTTGGTTGGTGACTACGTAGTTTAATAAACTAGATGAGCTGATGTGTGTTGAGGCCCGTGGCATAGTAGCTGACACTTAGCGAGGGCTCTGCCCTGGCTGTCTCAGCCTCCTTTTCCTCCTCACTCATTCGCTGGAAGAGCACAAATACTTCCATCACTGCTAGGTCGTCCTCAGCAGCCACAGTATCACAGTCACCCATACAGCAGATGAGTGGTAAATAGAAAAAGGGAAAAAAAAAAAATCAATGTGGTTTTCATTTCATGCTCTTCCAAACGAATACAAAACATCTCTGTGATTTGGGAAGTTAGCCACATGTCTTCAAATTGCCTAATTCAGTACTTGACCACAAAGCAGCACAGAAACAGGGAAGATGACAAATAAAAAGTCTCATAAATACTCTCCGCCCAGGGGATGATGGTGACAAGTGATGCTATTTATTTTTATTGTTATCGTTAGACTGGGGGCCCCTTGAAAGGCAGAGATTTGAAAGACTGGGAAGGAGGGAAAATGAGAACACTGTGGTCAAGCTGCATCCAGCCCTCGCTCTGCAGTTCTCACCAGCCTTTGGAAAAGATCTGCCTTGTAATCACTTCACCCCATTTCTGCAAAACACCCGTGTGCATGACTAACCCATGCTATGGCCCCAGTCTCATCGTTCTGCAAAGAACTGAGAATGTGAGCTCTGGAATCAAACAGCCTGAGTTAGAAACTATCTCTAGGACTTACGAGCTATATGACTTGGGTAAGTACTTTGCTCTCTGAGACCCAGTTTCAGTCCCTGTAAAATGGGAGGATAATGCTGATAACTGCATACGGTTATTATGAGGGTTAGACACAATAATAGATGCACATTTCTTAGCCCATGATAATCATGAAGTAAATATTAGCTGCTATTGTTACTGCTGCTAATTTTGTTTTTTCCCTCTGCTTCTACCATTCTTCCAGGCAAGCTGCCGTCTTTTGTGGAAAGCTGAGCTCAGGCCAGTTGACAGACTCTCATCAGAGGCTTTTGTTTCTGACCTTATGAAAGGCCTTGTGTTACACCTGGCTTTGCTGCGTTCCTGGTGGGCTTCCAGAAACGTGGGACCAGACAGCCCTGCCCATCTTTTATGGGAGTGGAACAGCTGGATCATACAATAGGTATGAGAGTTTCTTTGTAAGAAACTGCTCAACTATTTTCCAAAGGGGCTGTGCCATTTCACGTTCCCAGCAGGAGCGTGTGAAAGTTCCAGTTCCCCATCCTTGCCGGACTTCAGCCACTCTGACAAGCATGTAGTGGGTCTCACTGGGGTTTGCATTTGCCTTTGCATTTCCCTTGTTAGGAATGATGCACAGCATCCTTTGTTGCTCTAGCTTGGGCCTGGGTGAAACACAGAGCTGCTACAGTCATCACCCAAAGAATGCAGCTCCAACGACATGGCATGGTCTGAGGGTGGCTTTTCTCTGGTTAGAGCCCAAGACGCTAGGGCGCCTGAACCCTCTTTTCCCAACAGAACAGAGATCAGGCTGCAGATCCACTCTGAGCCAAAGTGCCTCCTGAAGAGCTGCTGGGAATGGATCCTGTTCTCCCCCCAAGGGCACAGGGGGGTGATGGATGGGAATGGAGAGTTCCAGAGGACTGTGTGGTGGAGGAAAGAAGAGAGGGCAGGTGTGGCTGGTTTGTATCTCCCAGGCCCCACTGAAGTAAAGCTGTTCAGTAAAACTCTCACTTCCCAGAGAGGCCGAGTGAACTCGCAGGTGTCCCCGGTAAGGTGGGGTGGGAAACGAGACTGACAGCACCTCAGACACGGGGGTCTTCTCCCAGTTAGCTGGTCCCCACTCAGTGGAGACAGATGCTGAAAGACAGCCCCAGTGGACTGGGAAGGAGTGAAAGGAGACTTAGGAAAATCCAAGCGCTTGCACACTTGTCAGCAAGGGGTGTGGGTGGGAAGCAATCCAGACATACGGTTGCTAAGCATCTATTATGCCCCAGCTCTCAACTGGACAGCATGGGTCAAGGGGGGAAATGGAGACATGGACCCACTAGGCAAGTCAGCTTCATCTGAGGTACAAACTGCTACCATTAAAACACAAATAATCATACCTATTGGTCTGTGCTAAGGATCAAAAGAGCAGAACAGTAAAATATGTCAGAGGGGCTTCCCTGGTGGTGCAGTGGTTGAGAGTCTGCCTGCCGAAGCAGGGGACACGGGTTCATGCCCCAGTCCGGGAAGATCCCACATGCTGCAGAGTGGCTGGGCCCATGAGCCATGGCTGCTGAGCCTGCGCGTCTGGAGCCTGTGCTCCGCAACGGGAGAGGCCACAACAGTGAGAAGCCCACATAAAGTCAGAGTAGCTAGAGAATTAACTTGGGTTAGAAGGAAAGAAGTGACAACCAGTATTTTTATTGAGCACCTACTATGTACTATTTTTAAAATGAGGACCAAACAATTTTTAGAGATAGATTTAAATCAGTGCCTGGAATACAGTAAGCACTATATAAGTGATTGCAGACGCTATTATTATTGTTGGTTTTTTTTCTGGTATTCTTTTTTTCTTTTTAAAGCTTTATTAGGACTTCCCTGGTGGCGCAGTGGTTAAGACTCAGTGCTCCCAATGCAGAGGGCCTGGGTTTGACCCCTGGTCAGGGAACTAGATCCCATATGCATGCCGCAACTCAGAGTTCACATGCGAGCCCCAGCTAAGGAGCCCGTGTGCTGCAACTAAGACCTGGTGCGACCAAATAAATAAATTGATTAATTAATAGTAAAAAAGCTTTACTGAGCTATAATTAGCATTCAATAAGCTGCGCATTTTTAAAACATTTGCTTTGATAAGTTTTGACACAGCAGACACCCACCAGTGAAGACATTACTACAATCAAGGTAAGTATATCCATTATCCCCAAAAGTTTCCTTGTGCCCATTTGTAATCCTACCCTGCCCACTGCCCCATTGCAGGCCACCACTCATTCTGCTTTCTGTCACTATATATTAGTTTGCGTTTCCTAGAATTTTTAATAAATGGAATTACATAGTTTGTACTCTTTCTGTTTGGCTTCTCCCACGCAGCATAATTATTTTGAGGTTAATCCATGTTGTACCTTATATTAATAGCTCATTCCCTTCTACTGCTTAGTAGTATTCCATTCTAATGATGGACCAACACTTTACTATTCACTGTTGATAGACATTTGGGCTGTTTCCAGTTTGGGGCTATGACAAATAAAACTGCTATGAGTTTCTGTACAGACATATGCTTTTACGAGTGGAACAGCTGGATCACACGGTAGGTGTACGTTGACTTTGTAAGAAACTGATCAACTATTTTCCACAGTGGTTGTACCATTTCACATTCCCACCAGCAGCACATAAGTTCCACTCTCCCACATCTTCACCACAGTGTCAGCCATTCTAACAAGCATGTAGTGGATCTCACTGTGGTTTGAATTGGCATTTCTCTAGTGACTAATGATGTTGAGTATCTTCTCAGGTGTTTGTCATTCAAACCTTTTCTTTGGTGAGATGTATGCACCAACATCTGCCCATATTCCAGTTGAGTCTGCTGTCCCTCTCCTCTAGGCATTTGGGAGAAGCTGTGTACCTGAAAGGGAAGAGCAAGGACTCTAGGGTCAGTCCCCTAGAGGGCTCAGACGAGCGTCCCCGCTTCTTGTGTGTCACACTGTGTGACCCACTTAACTGCTCTTTGCCTCCGTTTCCTCACTTGTGAAATGGGGAGAGTAATGGTGCCCAGTTCACAGGATTGTTGAACTGATGACATAAAGGATTTAGCACAGTGCCTGGTGCTCAATAGATGGTGGCAGCTAACGTCTTCTTATAATGACTGAGGCTGGACCAGGGATGCTGAACATCCTGTGTCCAGCGCAGTGTAGAACTGTCCTGCCTCAAATGCCAGGAGAAGCACTACGCTGAGCTTCCTGAATGCACAAGCTGTCTTCCTGCTCGTGGAACCACATCAAACCTCTCCTTGCTAATCGATGCCTAGCATACAGTCTGTTTTCCATACATGTAGTTGCAGGGCCCAGGGCGAGCCTCAGTATGGAGAGACTGACTACTGAGAACACTGATCCCAGAGGCTGACAACAGCGAGTCCTGGCGAATCATGCACAGCAGCTCAGCTCTTTCACTGGGAGGTGTAACAGTGGTCCTATCTGTGCCTTATGGACTCCCTTCCCTCTCCACCTCTCTCAGTGACCTCTGCCAATGCCACTTGCTAAAGAGTCCAAGACAGAGAAACCTGCCCACACTCTTCTTAGCTGTGACATTCTCCCTTCCTGTGGTGCTCTCCCAATGGGCCTGCGATACCCACATCCCACCCAGGAGCAAACTGGTATTGCTGTGGGTGATGTGGACACAGAAGAGAAAGAAGAGAAGGGTGAGGCCAGGGTCTAGTGCCTGAAACTGGGCAGGAATAGCATCCCAGTGTGTGTGTGGGGGGTGGGAACTACAGTCCTACAAATAGCACATCCTACAGGAAAGCTTCCCTGTCTACTGGAAGCTTGAGTCGTCCCCTTCTCCATATTCAGCCCTAAACTTACCATCGGAATTACCACTCTGAACTGTAGTCATCTCCTTCTTGTCTGTCTTTCTCAATGAAGGCAGGCATGACACGCTATCTTATTTATCTTAATACCCTGAGTATTTGGCCGTGCAAATACAAGAAAATGTTTTGGTAATGAGTGAATGGTTTAATGGAGAATTTTTTAAAACCAACTTTTAATTTTACAACCGTTTTAGATTACAGAAGACTTGGGAAGGTAGTACAGAGTTCCATAGACCCTACACCTAGTTTTGTCTATCATTAATATCTTACATTAAGTTCATATGTCACAATTAAAGAAAGATATTGATATCATTAACTAAAGACCTTACTTGATTCAGATTTCCTTAGTTTTCACCTAACAGCTTTCTTCTGTTCCAGGATCCCATCCAGGATGCTACATTACATATCTCTTTAGGCGCCTCTTGGCTGTAATAATTTCTCAGGCTTTCCTTGTTTTTTGATGACCTTGACAGTTTCAAAGAGTGCCAGTTAGGTATTTCGTAGAATGTCCCTCAAATGGAATTTGTCTGCTGCTTTTCTTATGATTAATTAGACTGTGGTTATGGGTTTTTGGGAGGAAGATAACAGAGATAAAGTGCCATTCTCTTCACACCATGTCAGCAGTACATACTATCAACATGACTTATCACTGTTGGTGTTGACCTTGATAACCTGGCTGAAGTTAGTGTGTCAGATTTCCCCACTATAAAATTATTCTTTTTCTCCCTTTTTGTACTCTCCTCTTTGAAAGGAAGTCACCATGTGCAGCTCATGCTTAAGGAATAGGAAGTTATTGTTTGTGGATTTCTTTGATGATGGCCATTTTCACTGGTGTGAGGTGATACCTCATTGTAGTTTTGATTTGCATTTCTCTAATAATCAGCGATGTTGAGCATCTTTTCGTGTGCCTCTTGGCCATCTGTACGTCATCTTTGGAGAAATGTCTATTTAGGTCTTCTGCCCATTTTTTGATTGGTCTGTTTTGATGATATTAAGCTGCAGGAGCTGTTTGTAAGTTTCGGAGACTAATCCCTTGTCGATCGCGTCATTTGCAAATATTTTCTCCCACCCTGTGGGTTGTCTTTCCATTTTGTTTATGGTTTCCTTTGCTGTGCAGGAATAGGAAGGTATGCTCCACTTCCTTAAGGGGGGAATATCTATATAAATTCTCCTGCATGATAGATTTGTCTCTTCTGTTCATTTATTGGTATCAGCATGGACTCATAATAGTTATGTTATACTTTGGGTTATACTCCAATACACTTTATTTTTCTGCTCAAATTGTTACAGTTTTGGCCACTGGAAGCCCCCGTGGTTGGCTCCTGATAATTCCTTCAGTTTGTGGGGTTGGGGGGAGGCGGGGTTTGTTTCTACTTTGTTTTGTTTTGAGCGCTATCTTACTTTCTGGTGCTACAACAAGATACCCTAGGCTCATCTTGTCTATTTCCAGCCCTAGTCCTAGGATCAACCATTTCTCCAAGAAGCCCTGACCCTTTTATTGGAGAATGGTATTAGAAACCAAGATCTGGGCACCAGGAGTGCTTGTAGCAACTATTTGCTAGGGCGTCCTTGTTTCTAGGCCCCCTCCACTGTCACAGCTAGGAAATACATGTATGTTTACTAACCTGTATACCTGCACGTCTGTAAATATTTCTGTATGTATCCATCTGTAATCTACATTAAGCTCAACCTGAGTTCATCCTGATGTCTCTAATTCAAATCCATTGTCACATGGATCATTCTAGCTTTAATGAATCATTTCTAACAATAATACCATATCTGGTATATGGTGCTAGGTACAGTGCGAAGCTGCTTACAAAGATTACCTCATTTGATCCTCAAAACAACATTCTGGGTAAACACTACTGCCCACATATAATAGATGAAGACACTGAGGTACTGAAAGATAAAGTATCTTACCTAAACTCACAAAGTAAGTGGTGAAGCCAGCTTTTCTGTAGAAGCCTATTTTAGAAATTCCACACCTACTGCGTGATCGAGAACCACCATGCCTACATTCATCAAAGACTTTGAGAAAACTTCAGTTCTGAGTGATTTAAGATGCAGATGTAATTCCCAGCTCTCACCAACTATCGTGCTGCTCAAACCTTACCTCTTCAGTCTTCCCCACCCCCTCCCCACGGTCCCCTCTCCATCTGTCATGCTGACTAAAGACAAGTTGCCAAGTTACAACCTGACTTGACAGCTTGAGAAAAGGGGTGCTGGAGCGATGGCAGGGATCAGCTCCATCTGACCCTGTGACTTTTCAACCTCTGGCTCACCCCTGCTGTGTATGATCTTGGGTTTTGGTGAGTTGGTAGTAATTAACTCTGAACAAGCAGCTCTGCTTTCATGCAGTTAAAAAAAGAACAGTATTTTTTTTTCCTTGTTAATTAAATCATCTACGAGGAAGATAAATGTGCAGCCCACACTTGTATCTTGTAAAATATCAAAGGCCTGATTAGTGAAGCTTATGTTCAACCTCAGGCTTTTTCTCCAGATTCCTGGAAGTAACAGGGATGTGAAGGAAGGCAACTCCTAAGTACCAATACTTGTTACATTCCTTCATTCATTCATTCTGGGTGAGCTAGAAAGAAGCAACCAGGATCATACACAAAACATTCCTGGGAATTTTGACCCAATCAACCTACAGAATTAGAAACATCAGCAGTGAGCAGACAGGAAGAAAGAGAATCCTTCAGACCAAGTTGGAAGTCACTTTTTTGAAAAGCCCACAGACCCCTCTGGTCCCTGTGTTCTGTTCGGTGAATTTTTCCTGACAGTTGGTGGTTTTATTTGCCAGAACCACAACAAAGAGGGTCCTTAAGTTTCCCTGGGAGCATTTCCTCAGACCTGCACCTCTCCTAGATCTCACAGAGGTGTTACTGTTGTTGGCTTGCTGGGTGTCCAGCACCTGAGCCAGATCAAAGGCATTTTCCGACGCCAGCATGACCACAGTCTCGCCCTCACCACATAACATTAAAGCTGATGATTAATCCCCTTGGCCCAGAAGGTCCCTTCCCACTCCCAAGTACAAAGCGGGGTGGGAGTGGGGACTTTATTTCCAGCACAACACAACCATAATAAACTGGCATTTTATGGCCTTCATTCATTGCAACCAACTGCAGCTGCCCATCAAACTCATTAAAGCCCAACAGTTGCTTCATGTGAGCCTTTTATATCACTAGGAAAGTGTAATAAGAATCCCCACAATTTCTGAGTGTCTACTATGTACTACGGATGTATATACATAACTTATGTTACCCAGAAACCCTGTGAGACTGGCATCCTCACCCTCAGTGTGACGGATGAAGAATCTGAGGCTCAGAGAACTTAAGTAGCTCACCTTAGGTCACAGGCCCAAAGAGTACATAAGCAGATGTCCAAACCTACACCCGTCTGACTCTGAAGCCCACGCTCTCTCCATTCCTGTACGGACACATCATAATCATGCACAACACAGTAAGGCACTGAGGGGGATGCACTTGGGACGCAGACAGAGCTGGACCTGAGTTTTCAGCTCCAGCTGAATAGCTTGGTGACCTTGGGAAAATTATTGGCCTTTTCTAGGCCTTAGTTGCTTAATTTCTAAAATGGATGCTGTACAACAAGCCAGCATCATTTTCATTAAGAGACCAGGAAACTGAGACATGGGGATGTCACAGACTCACATTCATATGGATTTGCTTTTGCTCATAAATCCGAACTGAGTGGGGTAAAAATGCCTGAAATGTAGGCTTTACAGGAGAAACCAGATCAGATGTGTCCCTGTGAAAATGGGAGGTGATTTAAAAAGGTTTAAAACAGTGTTCAGTGAAGACAAGCTAGCAAGTGTAGACTCATGTCGGGGGAGATAAGGGCTGACTGCCCTGGTGGGCACCTCCGGCTCAAGGCGGCCTTAGGCCTCCGTTGATCTCTCCCTTCAGTGACAGCCAAGCCTTACAATAGGGCTGCTGAGGGGAAGAAAGAGGCCAGGGCTTTTAAACTTTAAGAAGTTCCATCTAAGAGTTCGTCCACGGAAACAAACAGAAGGAAATTTTTTTTGGAGGGGGTGCAAGAAGTCCAGCACTACTGTCCCTTTAGAACGTTGTCCCTAATCTTGGACCCTCCCCAGGCAGCCACTGTGTCCTTTCTGCCCAGCAACACCAGTGCAAGTGATGGAGAGCTAACCCTGGCAATGTCACCTCGATCCATCCTCACAATACTATGAGACATGTACTACAACTCTCCACATCTCACAGATGAGGAATCTGGGGCCCAGAGGGGTTAAGTGCCTTGCCTGAGGGCCCATCCTTAGGAAGTGGAGGAACTGGGACTGGAAACCAGTCGGGCGGTCCCATCATCTTTATGAAATGTGTGAGAACCCCTGCCACCATGCCTAGCACATACTAGATGCTCAGTATCTCGAGTTCAGTCTGAATCTATACTGTGAGGCCTTGTACCGTAATACCTGTCGTCATCTATCTCACCAATGGGAGGCCCTATGTCATCCCTACATCCCCAGGATTTAGCACAGCCCTGGACACAAGAGCAGAGGATCACTGGATAAGTAAAGGTATCAATATTTACTCAACCAAAATATTTCATGGTACAAAAGACTCACTGGTCCCCACGGTAACTAAACACAGTTTCTCATGGCACATAAGTCCCTCCATCGTCGTAGAGATTCTGCCCTGGACTGTATCCCAGATCCCACTCTAATCCTTACGCATGTCCCTGCTACTCTCCCATTTGCCTTCCTCCTCCTCCCCCACCCTCCCCTCTATTTTACTCATCTGGGAAAAATCCAAGGAGTCGTCCATCGTCCATCTTAGTTTAACAGAGTAACGACTCTTAAATAAAAATATGGTAGAAATGGGTACTTATCGAAATGGAATGCTTTCAGACTCATGCATTTAAAGAAGATATAAATTTTAGGGCAGGCACTAAATTTTAACTGCAATCTTGGAGAAAGCCTTTCCACTAATTCATGAAGAAAAATTAACAAAGTGAAAACTGCTTATCAGTGTTCTTTTGAAGTCATGATATGCAGCCTAATTCTATACATCATCAGACTGCTCCCAGGGAGATGGATTTATATTGATTGAGAGAGAGCTCAGCGGCCAAGGAAAATAGACACCCCTGTGCAGAGAAGACTCAGCTACCCATTAGGGACAGATCGTCTGGGAGCGAGGCTTGGCCATCTCTGGATCCGATTTCACCCCTTCCACCTCGGCTCTCTGGCCAGGGTGATGTCAAAGGCAGACTCAACCCTTTTCACACTTTTTAAGAATTTGGCCCCTGGAAAAAGATCTGGCAAATCTAAGCAAGGCTGTTGGAAGGAGGGCTGAGCTTTCGGCTAGACACAGCACAGGGGTTGTGGGGGGGCGGGCAGGAAGGGAAGGAACTGAGGTGGGGAGGGGCCAACAGCTCAGATCTCCTCCCTGGCCGGGCCGTCCTCCCTGGAGTGTGGTAGCCCCGCCCTCGCTCGCTTGCTGGGCAGACTCACCCCCATGTGACAAGAAGATGTTCCACAGATGATAGCCAGCCGCGACGTCACCGGCTGTCCCTCACAGGCGAGGCCATGCCCCCTCACATCTGCTCCAATCACTCCTGTGAGAAACCAAAACAAAACAAAATCCTCTTAAAAAAAAAAAAAGAAGGAAAGAAAACTAAAACAAACATAAAATACTCTTTTTTTAATACCAAACAACATTGAGAAAGCATTCCACGTGCAGGCCAGTCTCAAACAGAAACCAAAAGAGCATAACTGGCCTCTGCCAGGGGAGCAGGGAAACACGTTCTGCTTTTGCTTTACTCTCCTCAGTGTACAGCCTCGAACACCGGAATAATAATAGTAACTGTAATTCGAAAAATAAAAGCAACAGCCATCAGTGATTTTTGCTCTCGAACTACCAGGCACCATGCTGAATATTTATATATATAGTCTCATTTTATATTAAGCCTGTCAAGTTGATATTATTAACCCCACGCATCAGTGGAGGAAGGAAGGCCCACCTATGGAAGGAGTGACCCGTGCAAGGTCACACTGCTAGTAAGCAGCAGGGCTGAAGGGAATCTGGTTTAACACATCACATTTCAGTCTCAACGAAGGCAAAAGAATCGTTTGATGACTGGATCTTCTCGGCATCTCTGGCTCACCATTCTTAGTACTACTCATCCCAGAACTCTCAGCATAAAGGATAGAGTGACTGACAGTGAGTTTCTGTTGAAAGAATGCCAGGTGGCAGAGAGTTTCCCATAAATGGTATAAGCTCAGGCTGCTTCTCCACACAGATTGTGTTCCTTGATATTTGCTGGGCGAGTGAAGTTATAAATGCGAGGGGAGAGTTAGAGAGACCATTTAGAGCCTTGAGTCGTCTGTCACTTATTCAAATATCCAACGAGCACTTTGTACACATAAAACGATATACTGGGTGTGATGTGGGAGCCGAAAACACGCAAACATTCCCAGCTAGGACACAGGTAGGAGGTGGGAAGCATCAGGGCAGAGCACAGAGGCCGGACGCGGGAGAGAACAGCTCCCTCCGGCTCCATGCCTCTCCGCTCTCCATCTCCAATCCTCAGCGCTCCTTCCCACCTCCAGACCTTTGCATTTGCTCTGCCCTCTGCCTGAAATGCCATTTCCCAACCTCTTTGCCAGGTGAACTCCAATTCCTTCGTAACTCAAATGTTACTTCCTCGGAAGGCTTCCCTGTTCCTCCGGGAAAGATGCAGCTCCCAGTCCCCCTTGGGCTTCGCTAGCATACAAGACACTGGTAACTTACAGAATTACCACAGCCCGTCTGCCTCTCCTTTGATCATAAAAGCTGCAGGAAGCTGGCACTGTCTCGCCCACGTGCTTAGTCCCCCAGCACCGACCACAGTGGCCAGCATAGAGTAGAAAGTGAAAGTACCAGCGCTTGAGGCTGTGAGGATAAGACGACAGTCCCTTTTCCTTGGGATGCTCACGGTCCTGTGGGAGGGAGGGAGAAGCCTAGATGGAGCATTTCAATGCAGGGATCAGGATGGGACAAGAAAAACTGCAGGGCCTACAACCACTATGGAGAACAGCATGGAGGCTCTTTAGAAAACTAAACACAGAGCTACCATATGACCCAGCAATCCCACTCCTGGACATATACCCGGAGAAAACCATAATCTGAAAAGATACATGGACCCCAACGTTCATTGTAGCACTACTTACAAGAGCCAAGACATGGAAGCAACCTGAAGTTTTCACCAAGTCCCCTGCTCTGCTCGGCATCGTGGGGCTGTCCCTGCAGCCCATGGTTCCCAGACACCAGGTCAGCCCTGCCAGGAGGTCTGAGGGCTGAAGGCACTGGAGAGCCAGAGTGCATCTCCCCCGCTTCCCCCGGGTCAGGTGGCTGCGTCTCCTCCATGATTTCAGCTCTGTTGACAGGGCCACCAATGCTCCCACTTGGCCTGTGCTCACCGCCCCTCGTCTCTGGTCACACAACCTCCTCCTATGTTACTCCAGCTAGGGGTCGTAATAGCTTCCATTCTGCTGACCCCTGGCTTGCTTCACAGGGAATATAGCCCTTCACGGCTCCTTCATAACTGGGTCACCGTTTTTGTGTATTAAATTCCCTCTTTTCTAAGTACTTAGAGTGCTTTACATTTTTCTGGGAAGTCCTGGGTGATAAATTTCCCCACCCAGGGCACAAAGGCTTTCGAACAGGAAGAAACCCTAGATATGAGATAATTTTAATTGCGCTCTATTTGCATGCTCTCTCTCTGCATCTGTCTCATTTAATTCTTACAACCACTGAACGTGATTGGTGTTATTATTATCCTCATTTTACAGAGGAGGAAACTGAAGCTTAGACATGAGAAGTAACTGAACCAAGGTCACACAGCTCACCAGAAGCAGGGCTGGGAATCACACCCACGTAGTCTGATTCCGAACTGCTGGGTCTCAGGTTTTTCTCTAAGATAAAAACCCAATAACCAGGCGGACGATGTTTACTCATCTGCATATCTCAAAATAGTGTGGCCTTAAATATATTGATCCCAAGATCCTTGACAGAAAAGGGGTTGGCCATTGCGCGTCCATCGTGTTAAACGTAATTTCAAGGAATCCCTGATGGTGACCGCCTTTATTGGTCCCACGTATGTAAAGCATGGACAAAGTTTATTTTACAGGGTACTTCAATCCTGAAAGGGGGTTAAACATGGGAAAAAATAAATTTGTGGAAAATATTTCTTTGTTTCTTCTCTGGTTAGCAGATTCATTGTTGATATTACTAGCCTTAAAATCTGGGAACAAGTGTGTTACAATGAAAAAAGAATGGAATTTGAAGACAGAAAGACCTGCTATAAAATGAAGAAGATAACAATATCACATGGTAGCTCTGACACAGAGGGAATGTTTAAAATTAAATGATTAATTAATGGTTGCTATGTCACTACTACCACCATCACTATCGCCATCGATATTACCAATATCATCTGAACTCTTTCTCAAGAGACAGTTGTGTTCTTCTCACATTTTTAGAAAACATGTTAGATAGCTAGGATAGGCTGGATACTGCATTAAAATCTTTAAATACTGTCTCATTTAATCTTTGCAACATCTACAAAATATATTTTCTTCCCTTCGACATACACAGAAGAAGCAAAGTAACTTGCCCAAGGTCACAGAGATGTAAGACCAGTGCCAGGATATGGCCCCTTGACCTTGTTCTGTCTGACCCTAAAACCCATGTTCTTTCTAGAATCCCTCACTTTATGAAGTGACACTTGTCTTATACAAAGGAAATATATTTGGAAGTGTCAGTTCACCAGGGAACATTTAGCAAGAGCCATGGGTTTAGAGTTTGAAGATCTGGGTCTGAACCCTGATTCTGCCACAAACCACCTGAAAGTCTAAACTGCTCCCTCACATCCACAAGGAGAGAAATGGATCACAAATTGAGGTTCTTTTCCAGCCATTTTCAGTACATAATATACACAGTGATTCTTTTTAAATACCAAGTCCACTGTCTCCTTGCCTGGAAACAGGAGGGCAGGAAAAAAAAAATCCCTCCCAAGATCCTATATTCTCAAGTCCTGAGGAGACTTAGAAAACCTCAGGCCAGGCTGGTACAGCACTGGTGAGAGGCAGGTCTTGCCCAATTTCCCCTCCAGAGAGGTTCTCTACACTCTGCCTAACTGATCTGATCCAAGAGTGGTGCAGGGCTGATGCCTCTGTGAGACCACATGAATCCCAGCCCTGACATATCTCATTTTTCCTTTGGCCACATGGAGTGCGGAGGGGCCGACCCGGGGAAAAGAGGTCCAAAGTAGGGAAAGCAACAAAGGGGAGGAGGAGCTTTCTCCTTTCTGCATAAACACATTTCACAATCCATAGAGGGATCATGTGCCTCACGTGTACATCAGGAAACAATTCCTAAGACGGGGTTTTGATAAGCGCAGTCCTCAGCACTGCTGGGGCCCTTCACATGACTGTTCATGTGTCAGTGAATTCAGCATTCCTCAGAAAGTTTAAAGGGCAAAATTAGCAGCTGAAGAAATAGGCACCAAAAAAAATCAAATTGTGAGATGTTCAACTGGGTTCTCCCTGAAACTTGCACAATGACCAGCTAATGGGAGTTGCTTAGTAAATTTTTTGTTGAATGAAAAACAAATAGCAGAAAAACAAGCATACTGATTCAATGAATCAATTCAGGACCTTTTATTTAATGACTCCTCCCCTTCCACATATACAAGAACACAGTTCATATCAAGGAATATGTTTTAAAAGCACAAAATTAAAAAGGAAAAAAAGAAAAAAATGAAAACTTCTTTTCCTTTATGTGCTATCTCCCTCCCTCTGCCCCATCTACCAACCATCCATCCTTCCATCCAAACATTTATTGAATATCTATTTATGTCAAAGAAGAAAGATATTTTGCAAATGTTATGATTAAGAGTGGGTTATCCTGTAATTTATCAGGCCACAACTGCTTTGAAAACTTTAAAAGGTTATATAGAAGAAAAACATCCCAAGCTCTAGCATTTGTGCTATAATTATCTCATACTTTACAGCTATAAAAAGTACTTTATAGCTTGCAAAGCATCCTTAAACACTGTACCCTTCATGTAGCTTTTAAAAAATCCTATAATATGTGTTATTTTATTTTGAGATCACAGTTGAAGAAACTGAATTTCAGAGAGGTAAAGTAACTTACTCAAGTTTATTTAGCTACTTGGAGGCAGAAGCAGGGCTCAAACTAGGATTTTTAGTCTCCTAGTCTGAGGTTTTTTTCCCTATGTTTGAAAAACAAAAAAGGTCTGCTTTGGATGCATCGGTATCTTGAAAAAGGTGCTCTTAAAATAACAACCCCAGATACCCTCTCTGAAGGAAGAAAGGACACGAAGGATTTCGAACATTACCTAAGGCTCTTGAATCGGCCATTTGGAGGAATGAACTGACTGATAAATTGCATCAAATGAGTTGTTTGACTAAGCTGGCCTAGAGGTTTATAGGGTCCCTGGAGAGAAGGCTCTCTGGAGCCTCATGTATGCAAAGCCTCATGTATGCCAAGCCTGCTTCAATAACTGTAAGTTCCCGGAATGGTAAGAATCACATCAAAGGCATTTTCTCTGAAAAGGACCAAACACCAGTCTCTACACAAGAAGATACTGAGTTTATTCTTTTGACTAATATTCATTCATTTTATATAGAAAATAATATATGGGTTTGGCAGTGAACTGCTGTGCTTAAAAACCTGGACTCATTCATCATGGGCCCTTGGTTAAGTTTATCTCCTTCATGCCTCAGTTTTCACATCTGTACAATTTGAATAACAGTATCCTCCTCATAGGACTGTTAAAAGGATTAAATGTGTTAACATATGTAAAGTGCTTAGACCTATGCTGTCCAGAGAACATTCTGAGATGATGGAAATGTTCTCTATCTGCATGTTCCAATAGAGCAGTCACCAGACACAGGAGGCAACTGAGCCCTTGAAATGTGGCTAGTGCAACTGAGGAACTGAATCTTCCACTTTAATTAATTTCAGTAGCCACATGTGGCTAGTGGGTGCTGTATAGGACAGTACTGGTTAGAGTGTGCCTAGCGCTACAGGAATCCTTGCTGTTTTTATTACTGTTGCTATTACTGTCTTCGGACGTAGGCTTGAATCCCACTGACGCGTTCTTGGGCAAATGCCTTGATCTCTAGAACCTCAACTTCCATATCCGAAGATTCTGGATAACAACACTTACTTTACAAAATTGCTGTAGGGATTAAGTGAGATGTACGTGGGACCTACCAGTACTCAGTAAATGGGACTACGAAATCCGCGACCTATAGGAGTGCTTGGCAGAAGTGTAGAGACTTCCTACTTATTCCTAAATGGGCCTTGCTTGGCCAGGCCACTGAACATTTCCTCATGTTCTTCCTTCCTCTTAGAATGTTCTTTCCACAGTACACTCCATCCCCAAACAATCTCCCTGGGGAACACGGACTCCATGGTGAAGACCCAACTCTTTCATCAGAAGCCTTTCCTGACCGTGTCTCTCCCCATTCCCCTGGGCACCCCAGCCAGAGAGAACTGGCCAAGCCTCTTTCCTTATGCCCCACCCTCTGACACGGTACAGATTCTATCATTGTATCTGTAACATATTTGTTTGCACAGAGAAGGAGTTCTACCATACTGTGAGCCGACGGAGGCCAGGGCAGACTCACCAATTTTTGTTGCTGTTGTTTAACAAAGGAATGGATGTGTGTGGCACAAGGCATGTACTAGTAAAACACAAGACATTTTCTAGATAAGGTAGGAGATTTAATCATGGGCAAATACTCCATGTCTTAAATATGCCTAACAGTGAAAGATTACTGGAATCTCACAACACACCTTGTTTAGAACTGTCAAAATCACTGGTAAAGAGTAAAGGTCCTATGGTCCTTCTGATTATTGAAAGATTGCTTTGTGCCTCACACTTTACAAATATTGTTGTATTAAATTCTTATAACAAGCTTGGGAGGTAGTTATTATCACACTGTTTTACTAATTCAGAAAATGAGACCAAAAGTTGTTCAAGGAACTTGTCCAAGGTCTCCCAGAGTTACAGTGGGGAGGACAGTGTCACAGGCAGATCCACCCAACTTTAAATCTCATGGAGCTACAGAAACTAGCTCCTTTCTTTACAACCACTTATAAGAATTCTAGGTACTCACAAACAGCAGAGCTGAACTCAGATCTCTTTCAGGATTTATTGTTATAATCCACTAAAGCAAGCCCAAAGGGTTCATCTCAACCCTAACAAATGAAAGGGAGTGAAACAGCTGAAAAGATTTCTGTGATCCCAGCGTTTAATGAAGCATCACCTTGGCTTTGAAAGAAATGCCATTTAGAATGCATCCAATCTAAATCCTAAAGTAGGTATACCTTTTTAAAAAATCCTATGTAAAAAGTCTACAAAGAAATTTTACACTCCTTGACACTGCCACCATCCCTGTCCCCTACACTCCACCCCACCACAGAGCTGGAAACATAATAGGGAAGGTCTTGGTTTAAATGAGATGTGAACAGACTTTACTAGATATTTGCACTATTTAGGGCATAATGGTGAACAAAGAGGGCTCTAGAATTAGACTGCCTGACTTCAAGTCTGCAAGCTGCAAGTCTTAAGCCACTTAACCTTCTTGGGCCTCAGTTCCTTCGTCTATAAAATCGGAATGATGATAGAATGTAGCTCATAGGGCTACTGTGAAGATGAGGTGAGGAGAACGGTACCTGGATCATAGTTTACTCCATATAGTTGTGCCATTGTTGTCATTACTTGACCACTCTGTCTTTGGTGTTAAGAGCAGGGCTTGGCCTGACAGTTCAGGCATTCCCTTTTAGCATGGTGCGTGCTTTGCCAGAGGGATTTGGGCTTACTTAGACTGACTGGAACATTTGTTTTCTGTCCTTGAGTATACAACTGATGACAGTATAATGGGGGGCTCAGGGGAATAAAGAAAATGGGGTAACAGGTAGTAGGAATGATCCAGGCTAACATTTTAAACATTGTTGATAATAACCCAAAAGCTGTTTATATCCCTGAAGCCATGATAACATGTAGCACCATTCATCCTGCAATTCAACTTGGTGATGGCAAATGTCATTTCTGTCTAAGTGCTACACTCATCCATGACTTGCACCCATCAGACGTCAATACAAGAGCTTTGGGAGGGTCAGAGAACAAAGCATAAACCCTCAGATAACTGGGTCTCACTACTCTGTTCCTCCCTTCTACCCAGAAAGATTGAATCTCAAAGGTAGGCTAATAGGTAGTAACTTGGAAATCTGAGACTCAGAGAACACTAGCAAAATCCACAGTAAAGACAAAGCAAAAACTTGATTTCAGAAACTCCTTTCTTCCTAACCTCAACACGGCCTCTAGATTACTTGGACATTCTCACCTGTGACCTCATAAAAGACAATTTTTCACTCGCAGGCACTAGACATGGTAAAGGGTCAAGTTGAAATCCAATCTAAACAGCCAAGTTAACTCACAAAAAATTACTTTCTAAAATTAAAAAAAAACACATGCACCCCAATGTTCATTGCAGCACTATGAAAAAAAATTAAAATAAGAGAACTGATCCAAGTACCACAAATGTATTTATGGAATAAATCCTTACATAGATCTCAAACTGTGACTCTAAATAACACAGTTGTCTTCCGATGTTTTATAAATTAATTAATTCATCAGCTATTTATTGACCCCCAATTATAAGCCAGGCACTGTGTGAGGAGCTAGAACTCTAAAGATGAAAGTTGTTTCCTTTTATTCTATAAGATCTCAGTCTAGGAGGAGTGGAAAGGTATACAGGCAGACACTTATAAGACAGTATGGGGCTTCCCTGGTGGCGCAGTGGTTGATAGTCCGCCTGCTGATTCAGGGGACGCGGGTTTGTGCCCCGGTCCAGGAGGATCCCACATGCCGCGGAGCAGCTGGGCCCATGAGCCATGGCTGCTGAGTCTGCACGTCCAGAGTCTGTGCTCCACAACGGGAGAGGCCACAACAGTGAGAGGCCTGCGTACCGCAAAAGAAAAAGACAGTATGGAGGGACTTCCCTGGTGGCACAGTGGTTAAGAATCTGCCTGCCAGTGCAGGGTACACAGGTTCGAGCCCTGGTCCTGGAAGATCCCACATGCTGCGGAGCAACTAAGCCTGTCTGCCACAACTACTGAGCCTGCGCTCTAGAGCCCGTGAGCCACAACTACTGAGCCTGCGTGCCACAACTACTGAGCCCACACACCTAGAGCCCGTGCTCTGCAACAAGAGAAGCCACCACAATGAGAAGCCCACACACCTCAGTGAAGAGTAGCCCCCACTCACTGCAACTAGAGAAAGCCCACGCACAGCAAAGGAGATCCAACACAGCCAAAAATAAATAAAAAATAAATAAATAAATAAATAAATAAATACATACATACATACATACATACATACATACATAAATAAATAAATAAATATATATATATATATATAGATAGATAGATAGATAGATAGATAGATAGTATGGAACAACCAGTGACTCAGAGCTGAATATGACTAATGAAAGCGTGGAGCCAGGACCCCTGACCTAGTTTGGATGGTCAGGAAGGGCTTCCTGAAGGAGGTGAGCCAGGAGCTTCCTCAGTCAGCAGGGGAAGGGGATAGCAGAGGAAAGGCATTTCAGGTAGCCCTGGAGACAAAAGAGACAGTTAAACAAAGACACGGGAGAGAGAAATAGATGATGCGAGCTGCTGGGCTGCACAGTCTGATGGAGATGCAGCCTTGTGTCCTGAAGAACATGGTTGGACAAAGCTCAGGGCCTGAAGTCGGACAGTTTATAGTACTGGATTCCCAGGTCCACCCCAAGTGTGCTGTGCGCCCTGCCAGAAGCTAACTCACCTCTGTGCGCCTCAGTTTTCTCAGGTGTGAGGTGAGAGCAATGGTATCTACTTTACAGGGTCATTACTCCTGCTTTTAGTACTGTACTCCCAGTGTCCCAGGAAGCACCAAACCAAGTCCTGAGCAAGTTGTAATACCTGGTCACCCTACACATAAGGCAAGATAGAAGAACTGCTAAATAAATATCAGTATCCAACTTCTCCCAGGAGACAGCAGGACTAGGTTTCCTTCAGCAATCTTGTCTTGCCCCTAGACAAATGGTCTCATTCATAAAATTATCTGAAGGCTCCTTGCAGGTGAAAAAGGCACTAGACACCCTGACAATCCCCTTAAAGACACAGAGCAGGCCAGTGAGAGGCTTCAGGAAAATGCTAAGGGGAGTTGGGACTTGCTCAGACAGACTCTTTAGGACACGTGAACCCGGGGAAGAGGCCTGAAATTTCAGAGGAAAAGATCTTAGCTGGCTCCCTGGCTCTCTCTCTCTCTCCCCAGCCTCTGATGCCACGCTCAGGGCCTCCTCCCTTGGTGTGAGTTTCGGTTCCATCAAAAACTTCCAGAGGTTTTGTGGGGTTAGTTGAACATTGACAGATTCTTCAAAGCCTGGAATTCACTCCCAGAGCCAAAACCAGCCAAGTTGCTATGGGGCTAGGATTTCCCCTGGGGAGGGTCACGGGGCTTCACCACACCTAGACTGATTGATCTAACCTTGCCTCATGCTTAGACAACAAGGAGACAGAAAAGAAAAATAGAGTCTGAAGCTGGATCCTCCTTTCCTGGCCCCCATTCCTGGGAGAATGGGGGTGGGAGTGTAAGGCGACCTACTGCTGGATAAGAGTCAGGCCAGAGTCAGAGAATTAAGTGCTATGCAGAGCAGCTGGAGAGAGGAAAAAAAACCAGAGCAGGATAACGGGCCCAGGGTTTTAACACAATGAATGACATGTGGCTCAAATAGTTTCAAAGAGAACAAAGGCTTAGGTAAATAAATAGTGTGGAAGAGAGAGCAAAAATGAATTACAGCAAATCCCACAGGAATACGTTGGCATTTTTCAAAAACTGTAGTTGAAACCACATTGCTGCTTCAGCAGAGATCAAGATTCAGCCCTCCCTTTCCACCTACGCACCTGCTTCTGACACCCACATTCTCAGGACAGCAGCCCTGGGCTCTGTTCTCCAGCCGGGCTCTGCTCTCTTTTCTCTGTGCCTGGGGGACAGGCGAATGGCCTGAACAGGGCACTGGATTTCAGAGAGTCATTTCCAGCCACATGACCTCAGGCAAATGAGTGGAGTTCCTTGAGCCTCTAGTACCTCCTCTGTAAAAGGGAAGTGAGGATTTCAAAGTAAAATGTAAAAATACAATCTTGTTTTGAAAGAAAAGTGCTGGCACATGTTAGGCCCCGAATAATATTCTCTCTCTCCTCCGTTCAGTAGGATCCAATTCGACAAACCTTTACTGAGCACAACTCTCCATGAGACACCATGCTCAGCACTGCAGGAGAAATAATACTTGAAAAAACATAATCACTGTCCTCAAAGGGCTTACAGTCTCCTGGGAGCCAAGGACACTGGTACACAGCAGCCTAACCATGGCTGTCACAGGGGCACAGCAAGTCTCTAGCAGGAGGAATGACTCACCCCATGTGGGTCCAAACAGGCTTCTCCACTGAGGACCTTTTTCCCCTTTGAGCTGATGGTCAGAGATCTCTTCCACCTTGGCTGTGGCCACTCACCCTGGGTCCCGCTGCAGCCTACCTCAAAAGCCTTAGGTCTTCTCTACATCACCATCATCATAACAGTTAATACATATGGAGGGAGCTCTTCTAAGTGCTTTATGCAAATTACCGTGGTATTGGATCCTCACAATCACTGTTATGAGGCCCATCTTGGAGATGAGAACCTGAGAGCCAGCGGGTAAGTCACTGACCCTTGATCACAGAGAGCAGGTGATGGTGTGAAATAGGAATTCGGGCAGTCTGGCTCTGGAGATCATGTTTTCCAACCATGAGACTGTAGAAATGGAGTTGTGGGTATTCTTGGGCGGTTTTTTGGTATCCAACACTTCCGTTGGATATATGCTGTATATTCATATTATTTCTCACTCGTCCTTTGCTCTATTTCTAAATTCTGTATTCCAAAGGGAAGAATTCTTGAGTGATTTAAAAAATAACACTCAGTCCATCTTCTCGAAGCACCTCTGGGCAAACCTCTGGAGTGTGTCCATGTCAGCGCATCTCCTTGTGGGCTCTTTGGAGAGACGACTCCCAAGGCCACCTGCAGCGCAGACCAGAGGCAGCAACCGAACAGACAACATGAAGCAGCTTCCACCTGCCAGGCCTTCCAACCTTGCGTCGCCCTGGCACACCTGTTATGCTGTCACTGGGCACGGTGCCCCAAAGCTTGCTGGTCTTCATCATCATCCACATCCTCCCCACATCCTGCCATCTACGTGCCAACCTACAGACTAAATTCTGGCAGGTCCACAGGTGTTCTTTCCACCTTCATACCATCCTCTTTCTATGGCGCTGTGTGGCCTGAGTCCATTTGGGCTATCATCAATCAAGCAATGCAACCACATTTCATTAAAAAAGAAAAAGAATTTGACTAGTGTCCTAGAATTTGTCAGGATAAAACTTAAACTATAATAGCGGGAAGAAAAGAAAACCTCTAGTGGGAAAAAAAAAACAACAGAAAAGGAGTAAATTTTTGCTTTTGCTCTTACCCTGGCAGAGGGAGGAACATGTAAAAAATACAAACGATTCAAGGGTTCAAAGTCATTTTCACAGTTCACTGAAGTACTGAACCATTGTCAAGTATCAGGACACAGCTGGGAAGGTTTGGTGTCCACCCCTCATTTCTCAGTTTTCATTTGTACCTTCTGAACCCCTCTGCCATTTCTCCAGCAACCACAACCTGTCCCCTGTACTTATGAGCTTGGGATTTCTTTGTTTGCTTGTTTTTAGATTCCACATGTAAGAGAGCTCATACAGTCATCCAGTATTTGCCCTTTGCTGTCTCACTTATTTCACTTAACACAATGTTCTTGAGGTCCATCCATGTGTCACAAATGGCAAGATGTCATTCTTTTTAATGACTAAATAATATTCCATTATCTATAAATTGTATATAAACTCTATTGTATGGTATAAGGCAAGGGGCAACATTCAATCCTTCCCATATTGATATCCAGTTAACATACCTCACAGCTCTGCAGTACTACCTTTGTCATAAATTGACTGTGAATCTGTTTCTAGATTCCTTAATCTCTTTTCCTCTAGTTTGTCTACCCTTGTCCTAATACCAGCCTTAATTACTTTATAACACGTTTTTTTTTATATCTGTTAGTATTAAGTCCTCCCAACTTTGCTCTTCTCCAAGGTTGTCTTGTTTATGATTGGCTCTTTCCATAGAAGTTTGAGAATCTGATCATCAAGTTCTATCCCCTCACACAGAAATCTGCTAGAATTTCAAACTGGACTCATTGAATCTATACTACAAACTAGGGAGAACTGTCACATTTATGTAATACTGAGTCTTCCAATCAATGAACATCATATATCCCTCCATTTATTTGTGTCTTCTTCATTTTCTCTCAATAATATTTTATAGCTTTCTGCATAGATGTCTCTCACATGTGCAATTAAATTTACTCCTAGGTATTAGATTTCTTATATTATTGTTAATTATGCTACTTAAAATTTTAATGTTTTAAATGTTTCTTCTTTACAAAAAAGAAACTTATTTTTGTCTTGACTTTTTGAATAGCACCCCTGCTAAATTATCTATAAATTTTAATATTTTATCTATAAAATGTTTAAATTTCTATATGTGTGTTACTGTGTCACCTATGATGTTAGTTTTATTTGTTTCTTCTAATCTTTATATTTTTCTTGACTTACGGCACTGGCTAGGACCTACAATAAAATGTGGAATAGAAGTGGTGAGAATGGGAAAGTGTTATTTCACCATTAAGTCTAATGTTTGAATTAGGTTTTTTGTTTTGTTTTCTATATATCCTTAATCAGAATAAGAAAGTTCCTTTCTATTCTTCGTTTGCCAAGATTCTTCTTTTTAATAAATTTATTTATTTATTTATTTATGGCTGCGCTGGGTCTCTGCTGCTGAGTGCGGGCTTCTCTAGTTGTGGTAAGAGGGGGCTACTCTGTTGCGGTGCACAGGCTTCTCATTGCAGTGGCTTCTCTTGTTGTGGAGCACGGGCTCTAGGCGCACGGGCTTCAGTAGTTGTGGTACACGTGCTCAGTAGTGTAGCTCGTGGGCTCTAGAGTGAAGGCTCAGTAGTTGTGGTGCATGTACTTAGTTGCTCCACGGCATGTGGGATCTTCCCAGACCAGGGCTTGAACCTGTGTCCTCTGCATTGGCAGGCGGATTCTTTTTTTTTTTGGTGGTACGCGGGCCTCTCATTGTTGTGGCCTCTCCCGTTGAGGAGCATAGGCTCCGGATGTGCAGGCTCAGCAGCCATGGCTCATGGGCCTAACCTCTGCGGCATGTGGGATCTTCCCGGACCGGGGCACGAACCTGTGTCCCCTGCATTGGCAGGCAGACTCTCAACCACTGCGCCACCAGGGAAGCCCAGCAGGCGGATTCTTAACCACTGCGCCCACCAGGGAAGCCCACCAAGATATTTTTAAAGTCATGACTCTGTCTTAAATTATTTTATGAAAGGTCTTTTTTTAAACAACTATTAAAATTATCATATCATTTTCCTCTGTTTCAATATGAAATTGCATTCACAGTTTTTTTCCAACGTTAAAATAATTCACTTGAGCTCTTTTACCAGTTTTGGAAAACTTTTGGAAATTATCTTTTCAAATACAGCTTCTGCTTTATTATATATCTCCTCTCATTCTAAGATTCCAATTATATCTCTGCTAGACCCCTTTACCATGCCCATCTCTCATACTCCTCTGTGTATTTTCTATCCTTTGTATACTGTGTTGTAGCATGGATATACATGGATATTTTTCCACAGATATTTCTTAGTGTGCATGGATATTTTTCCCACCTATTGTCCAGTTCACTAATTCTCCTTTCGGCTATATTGAGTCTGCTGTTAACTGTATACCATCTTTTCAGTTCTTAATTTCAATTATTGAATTTTCAGTTCTACAATTTCTATTTGGTTCTTTTTATACCTCCCAGTTCTCTGAATTCTCCATCTTCTCCTATAATTTTTTGAACAAATTACTCAAAGATACTTTAATATCCATGTATAATATTTCCAACATCTGGATCTTCTGTGGGTTTGGTTTTTCCCTTGCTTTATGAAAATTCTTATACTTTGTATAACTAGATTGTTCAACAGAGAAATTGTATATGAAAAATTTTATTTATAAGTTGAACCTCTGATTATGTTATCTTCCTCCAGAAAAAATATAATTTTCCTTCTTGCAGTTAGCTGAAGTAGGGACAGATTAACAGAATTTAATCAAGTGCTGAGTTCATTCAAAGCCAGGCTTCAGCCTTTGTTAAGTCTGTCTTTTTCAGTTTACTCTTACGGTCCCAACTAAAAGCCTAGAGTGTTTATCAGTACTCTTCATCCTTAATGATCCCTGAACTCAAGTTGTCTTTCCAGCCTGGAGAGATTACCAAATTGGTGTTTCACTTACCCTTACCAGGGTCTCAGCTGCAGATTTCAAATCAGCAAATGTCCAGCGTGTAAAGCAGTAGAAGTATCAAGCCCAATTCTTTGGGCTTCTCTTTTGATTATGGCCCCTCAAGTCAAGTGGATATCTCCATGAAAGACAACAGGTTTTCATGAAAGCCCAGCTTAGAAACTGGATTAACTATTCTGCGACTTTAAGGTTAAAAAGTTATTTACTATTTACTGCCAAATATGAGAGAAATTTTATTTCAAACTTAAAAAGATACTTTCATACATTTAATTTAGTAATAGGAGAAATATAAAGAGCATCCAAAATTTTAAACAACTCTTGCCTAATCAATGGATTTAGAAAGAAGAAGAAGGAGGGGGAAGGGGAGGGGGAGAAGGAAGAAGAAGATGTCAAATTCCCTGTCTTCCTTTCAAGGCCCTCTGCCACAACCCTATTTCAGGCTACCCCTTCTCCTTCACACCTTCCTCTTCCCAAACTATTGTGAATAGAAATACATAAGTCCTGCGTGGAATAAGTCTCTTGCTTAAAACCACCTTCAGTGGCTTGACAATGCCTGGGGAAAAGAGCGGGGCGGCAAAGACTTTGCAACATGGTGCTCAGGTACTGCCATTCTCTCCCCACCTATTTGACCTTGACAGCCTCATCTTCCAGGAATCTCTCATAGATACCACAGACTTTGGCCAAATTGAAACGCTTACCATTTCTCAACACATTTCAGTGCCTTCACATATGCTATTGCTATTCTCTCCATCCAGACTCTTCTACATTTCATTGCTTCCAGTGGAGAAGATACCCATTACTTTGGGTACAGTTCACAGGTTACCCCTCCCACTTCCCCAAAGGACCATGGCGGCTGACGTTCCGGGGTTCTCATTACTAGTTGTGTGACCTTGAACAAGCGGCTGGGGTTGATGTGAAGATCATACCAGGAGCCTACCCAGCACATTCCAGCCATGCTGAAGTCACTCAAGGAATATTAGTATCTTTGTTCTTCCCTTGCCTTAATGTTTCTACTGAAGGAGACTTCTCCCTTTTTCAAATTCCTATAGAACTTAGTCCTCATGTTATATCTCTATTTCTTTACATCACTGACTTTGCTACAGCATGTTGTTTATAGACAAAAACATTAACTGATGCATATGCTTCCTGGGTTAAGTGCTGGGGTCTGAAGTTACAGAGATGAATATGACCAGATACAGTGCCCACAGGAAGCTCACAGTCTAAGTGGGGGAGACAGTAATATAATCATCTACTTAAATGTCTAAATGTTATTGTCTATGTGTTACACTTAGAGATATGCACATGGGGAAAGAATTATTAGCCCACACGCATTAGGCTGGGCAATAAGGTTACACCACAGTAAAGCAGACATTTTGTGAATAAGAGCCAAATTATTCCAGAATATTTAATGCATTTCGCAGAACTGAGCTATGTGGGTTTTTCTTTACAACTTTCAGTGGTGAGAGGCCTGAATATAAAAGGTGTATAGAGTCTTCACTCATGTTACTGATACTGGTGGCGGAGTCCACACCCACCCTCAGTTTTCACAGTGGTGAATCACAAGGCTGGCATACTTTTAACTCTCTAGGCTAAATTCAGCCCAGGAAACTGTAACAATACAGCTTAACAGCCTAACACAATCTCTTTAAAACAAACAGCTTTCCCTGGACCTGAGCATTTGATCCAAAGATGCTCCATGTTTTCTGTTTATTGAACATTTAAAAAAAATTGTCCATGGCTAAATCAGTTAACAGAGGCTTGGCTGAAGCTATCTGAGGATAAGAGCAGGAGACCTAGAGTCAGACAGACCTTCTAGATTCTCCTCCCATCCCACCCACATGCCTGAACAAAGGTAAGTCTCACTGTGGCCCTTACATGGGGGTGGGGAGAATGTACGCAGCCATAGTTGTTGCCCATATCAAGTGCTGTCTAGGTAAACGCTTAGGTGGCACCCAGCTCATGGTAAGTGTACCAGATTGGAAGAGCTCTTTATTGCTCTGCTTTTGAAATAAAAAATTTTAAAATGCAGTCTTTCAATTAGCCTGGACTCAGTTTTGTTCTTTCTGGATTACACATGGATGACTTTTGACTGTAACCAACTTGAGTTTAGACCAGCCCTCCCACATCTGTTAAGGCATTAGTGGTGAAGTCCATTAGAATCATGTGGGCACTGGAGACAAGGCAGATGTTCAGGCCCCCGTCAAACCTACTGGTGTGAATCTGTCATAGTGGTGGGTGCAGGGACCCAATAATCTGCATTTTAACTAATTCCCTAGTTGACTATGCATACTCAAATTTGAAAACCACTATAATACGTAAATAAGGACAGAAATCAGATGTACAAATAAGCGAAGCAAAAACCTAACTATGTTCAAATTAAAATACTCATTTTTTTGGATTATCTGTATTATGATTTCGATTTACTACGGGTAATTGGAAATAGTGTAAATAACGCATTTTCTCACGTTGCCCCTCTATGAATTTTCCATTCTCAGTGTTCAGTAAATAGTAATTTCTAACCAAAATGGGAACAGAAAGAAGTTATGTGGGAAAATTTGTCATTGCCACCAACAAAATGAAGATGGAACATTCAGAAGTATGGGCACACAGAGATAAACCCACGCACATATGGTCACCTTAACATTGACAAAGGAGGCAAGAATATACAGTGGAGAAAAGACAGCCTCTTCAATAAGTGGTGCTTGGAAAACTGGACAGCTACATGTAAAAGAATCAAATTAGAACACTCCCTAACACCATACACAAAAATAAACTCAAAATGGATTAAAGACCTAAATGTAAGGCCAGACACTATCAAACTCTTAGAGGAAAACATAGGCAGAACACTCTATGACATAAATCACAGCAAGATCCTTTTTGACCCACCTCCTAGAGAAACGGAAATAAAAACAAAAATAAACAAATGGGACCTAATGAAACTTCAAAGCTTTTGCACAGCAAAGGAAACCATAAACAAGACCAAAAGACAACCCTAAGAATGGGAAAAAATATTTGCAAATGAAGAAACTGACAAAGGATTAATCTCCAAAATTTATAAGCAGCCCATGCAACTCAATAACAAAAAAACAAACAACCCAAGCCAAAAATGGGCAGAAGACCGAAATAGACATTTCTCCAAAGAAGATATACAGAATGCCAACAAACACATGAAAGAATGCTCAATATCATTAATCATTAGAGAAATGCAAATCAAAACTACAATGAGATATCATCTTACACCGGTCAGAATGGCCATCATCAAAATATCTACAAACAATAAATGTTGGAGAGGGTGTGGAGAAAAGGGAACCCTTTTGCACTGTTGGTGGGAATGTAAATTGATACAGCCACTATGGAGAACAGTATGGAGGTTCCTTAAAAAACTAAAAATAGAACTACCATATGACCCAGCAATCCCACTACTGGGCATATACCCTGAGAAAACCATCATTCAAAAAGAGTCATGTACCAAAATGTTCATTGCAACTCTATTTACAATAGCCAGGAGATGGAAACAACCTAAGTGTCCATCATCGGATGAATGGATAAAGAAGATGTGGTACATATATACAATGGAATACTACTCATCCATAAAAAGAAACAGAATTGAGTTATTTGTAGTGAGGTGGATGGACCTAGAGTCTGTCATACAGAGTGAAGTAAGTCAGAAAGAGAAAGACAAATACCGTATGCTAACACATATATATGGAATCTAAGAAAAAAAATGTCATGAAGAAACTAGGGGCAAGACGGAAATAAAGACACAACACAGACCTACTAGAGAACAGACTTGAGGATATGAGCAGGGGGAAGGGTGAGCTGTGACAAAGTGAGAGAGTGGCATGGACATATATACACTACCAAATGTGAAACAGATAGCTAGCGGGAAGCAGCCGTATAGCACAGGGAGATCAGCTAGGTGGTTTGTGACCACCTAGAGGGGTGGGGGAGGGAGGGTAGGAGGGAGGGAGACATGAGAGGGAAGAGATATGGGAACATATGTATAACTGATTCACTTTGTTATAAAGCAGAAACTAACACACCATTGTAAAGCAATTATACTCCAATAAAGATGTTTAAAAAAAAAGAAAAAGAAAAAAGAAGTATGGGCACAGAAATCCTAAAGGGCTCTGGAAGAATATTCAGCAGCTCAGACTACAGTGAGCATGGGCAGACTTTGTACATTCTCTGTTTGGATTTGAAGAGAGATGACAGGACCAGAGAAAAATCTCCTCTCACAAAGACAGTGGCCAAGATCAGAGTGGGTAGGAGACAGTGAAAAGTAGCAGTGCTCACCCTCAGGCCTGATGGATGAATAACAAGGATGCTGAGATACAGAAGTGAGAGGTGGGGAAATGCACTTTCCCTTCCAGCTATGCTTCTGCAGGTTGAGTAAGTGACGTTGCAAAGGTAGAGGGCAAAGCCCTGGCAGCAAGTGGGTTATTTCTGAATTCCCAGGGCCTGGGAAAATAAACATCTGCTTCATTCCATTGAAGTGAACAGTTTTGTTCTAAGCTTAAAATGAGCTGGCATTTTTTTTTTTTTTTTTTACTGCTCTAACTGTTCCTTTGCACTATCACCCATTGGTATTACAAATCAGAGCTGCACTCCCAAAGGCAAATGCTTCATGTAGAACACTTGACATAGTTTTCACATGACAATCAGTGCTGAGGAAGCTATTTGAATAGAGAGGGTTGATCCAACTTAATTTTAGCATCCAACCTCCTTGACTTGGAATTCTAGGCTTTTTACATTTGAGCTTCTGACCTGGAAGAGCTAACACTTAAGGGCTCACCATATGTCAGGAGAAGGCGTCTATAAAATGCAACCACCGGACGAGGTGCTACTGTCATTACCATTTATAGAGCAGAACTCTGAGGCACTGAGCAGTTAAGTAACTTGTTAATAACCAGTGGCAAAGCTGGGAGCTCAGAGCCCACACCACAGTACCGGCTCTGATTTCCCGGCCATCTCTCACTGTTCCCCTCACACATGAACAGCAAGCTTCCCATACTGAAATGCTCCTTGATGAAGTCAGGCTGTTCCACACTCCGAAGTTTTTCACATTCTGTTCCTGCCTCTTGAAATGCTTATCCCATTTCCACCTCCTAGGTGATGATTCTCTCACTTGTCCTGGCAGAGCTAGTTGATCCATTCCCTGCCGTCTTGTGACACTTCCTTCTCATCTGGGAAAAGCAGCATGCAGGTTACAATGAGATTTTTCTGAAGACAAGTCTGCCTTCTCCACCAGCTGCTAAGCTCCTCTAGAGAGAGGATTGGGTCATCTCTGGTAGCCCAGTGCCCTGTATGGCATCTGAGGCCCATACAAGTATGGGCCTAACACATATCTGCTGATTGAATTAATTGCTACCTTGCTTCTTAAACCATAAAATGTTCCCTCACTTCACTGAGGTCTGTTTCCTCAAATGTCTGGATTAAACCACTCTGGATTAAACTTTCCAGAACTCTCTGTACTGGCAGCAACTCCTGGCACTCTCCATTGCTTTACACAGACCTGTCCTTCATAACACTTAGCAGTACCTGATAAACACACATGCATGCCTATACACATACATATATACACACATATACCCACACATGCATAAACACATATACCCAAGTGTGTATGTATATGTGTGTGTGTGTGTGTGTGTATACTGGCACACACACATATACGCATACACACAAGCATTCAGACATGCATACACATTTATGAGCATGCAGATACAGGCACATTTGTGCACACATATACACAGACACACACATGTATACATGGATGGTCATACAGAAGTGTATAACAAATGCACACACGTGGACACACATAAGCACAGGCACAAACACACCCATACATGTGCATGCGTGTGCATACATATGCATGCATGCATACGGCTCATATAAAAATATACACATATATGTTTATATGTAAGGTTACGAACACCCGCAGCAAGATAGAAGCTCTACAGAGTAGGAACTTGTCTCTATTTACTACTATATCCAACACCCGTACAACAATGCCTGGCACATAAAAGGAAGCTATCACATATTTGGTAACTAAAGGAGTGAATCTTTGAATTTCTCTTGCTCACTGCTATCATTCATAATGTAAATCTGCTGAGATCCCGTTAGTCATACCTAAGTATACACAGCACTACCAGACACTGTTCTAAGTGCTTTACAGATATTAGCTTATTTATTCTTCAAACAACTCTACGAGGTGGGTGCGATTATTATTCCCGTTTCACAGATGGAAAAAACTGAGGCAAGAAGTGTCAAGTGACTTCCCAAGGTCACACAGACAGGAAGTGGAATCAGGATTTGAATCAGTTATGTGTTCTTAATTACTGTTGTGTTTCCTCAAGATTTTTCATTTTCACTGTCGTTAGAAGTCACATTCCTACATCATAGCTCACAGCATGATTTTTCTTTCTTAGTTTCTCTAGACACCTATACTGGCTGCAGGATGCCAGGAGGCAATCCTCAAGATCCCCAGTGTAGGGAAAAAACAATCTTTTTTTCTCTTCACCCTTTATAATGACTCATATGAATGCTTAGTTAAGAGAAAATTGAAAACAAGGAAATTACCCAGGCCCGTGGGGAGATGATAAGGAAGCAGACAGCAGTTCAGATGTGAGGCTGCCGCGGAGGGGCGATGACTGGAGATGTGCATTTTCCCACCAACAGCTGCGGATGTGCAAGCCCCAGAGTAAACATTAGTGCTCAGGGTTATTACATGGATGTGAAGCACCATGTGCTGAGTTTCTGTGCCATGAAAAACAGTGGACCTTTGGGGTAAGCCTACTCTCACAGCCAGTGACGCAAGTGCAATCTTAGACTTTGGGTCCCCAAACAAACACTCTTCCAGCAGTCTTCTACCTTTTGAACTTGGGGTGGGAAGTCCTCCTAACAGGTGGTTGGCAGTATCAGAACCTGGGGCTGGGTTATTCTGTGTGTTTTTGTTTTTGTTCCCAAGCTCAGCAAAGGAAAACAGCAGCTCATCTTTTCAGTCACATATTAATACATGAGTGAATACGTAGAACCTTCTGGTTACAAATTCCCTCTGGATACCAGATAAGGTTCTGAAGCTGATGAGTTTGGTCAGAGATTTGCTTGAAATCAGGGCCTCTGGGCACAGGAACTCACACTGAGTCAACACACTCTGCTCTGTTTAGAAGGAAGCACTTGCTCCACTGTTTGATGAAATGTCTTCACCAAAGTAAATGTGAAATGACGGGGAGAGACAGATCAGCATTACAGTCTTGGATCCAATCCTTCCTCATCCTGTATCCTTAAGCAAATCCCTTCACCTACTGGAGTGTCCATTTGCTCAACCATTAATGGAAGCAAAAATACCAGGATGATGGTTGGAAAGTGGCAAGTCACTACACAGATAAGTTTAATATCAACATTCATTTCAACATTAACCAACAAAAATAATCAACAAAATTATTATCAACTTTAGTATTACTGATCTTTCCACCACAGTCAAAAAATAGCCAGCCTGGTCTAATGAGCCTGGTCTTATTCCCCATGACTGGGAGAGCCCCAAACATGTGTGCTGTTTGAAGTATATTTTATTAAGTCCCTTCCCCAATCTGGGCCTCAACTCTCTCATCCATAAAATGGATCTAGAGGGCTTCCCTGGTGGCACAGTTCCCCAAAAAAAAAAAAAAAAAAAAAAAAAAATTGGATCTAGAAACATACCTACCTGGAAGAATGTTTAATAGAAGCTCTATCTTCCACTTTAGATACAGACATAAGTTTGTGTAATTATAGGCTAAGGTAAGTAAATGCATAGACATATCTAGACGTACATAAATATACTAGAAGGGCAAGCAGGAAAAAGCTCATAGGCTCTGGAGTAAAAAAAAACTTGGACCTAGGATCCAACTTTATCATTTACTGAAATGTCACAATGAAACAAGTTATTAAACCTTGATATCCTTGTATATTAAATGCAGAAAACAATGGCAGCCCACAGTGTGTTTGTGAGCTGATGACACTACTATTTAAGCGCCCAGCGCAAAGCTGGGCACAGACTGAAACAAAAACAATTGTTTTGAACTTTTCAGAAGGAACTTGAAATGCCAGGCATTTTTATTATTACCAGCTTTTGAGGGAGACCCTTAATGCAGACTGTGACCACAAAATGGAAGAGACTTACTCATGAGTGGCTTAGAACAACTAGTTTACCTATCTGATAGCCAGACAGGATCCTGACTGCAGCCATTAAATGGGATATAATGGGTAGAATGGAATAACATACACACACATACAGGGATGTATACACACATACACGTGTATATACATGCAATGCATATACAGCTGCACATATACATAAGCACAGGTGTGAATACACCTACTTCTTGCCTGTTCTTATTTTCCACGATGGATAGAGTTCCAGATACCCAAAACCATTCCCTTTTCCTAATTTGGAGATGGTGTGGCATAACAGGGGCAGGGCCCCTGACCAATAAATTAGGAGGCTCAGTTTCTAAATTCAACTCTGACGGTAATTTGCTGGGGTAACCTTGGATGACTCACTGTTTTTCTGGGCTTCAGTTTTCTCATCTGCATATTGAAGAATTTGATACAGAAAGTCTTTAAGCAACCTTTTAGTTCTTAAGCCTACGATCACTCATTATCCAAACACGAGCCTGTATATAAAATAAAGAAGTTAACCATTTCAGGGTAGGCTCATAGCGGCATATCCTGGGTTGTGTGGCACAGATTTAGAGAGGGGTAGGACAGCAGGAGGGGGCTGTAGCCCCGCAGGGCTGCACTTATCCCTGATTTCTGACCACAGAAAAGACCGGTCTCCCAGCTAAGGCTCATCCCTCACAGTCCAGAGAAGCACAGTGTTCCAGGAAAGCCCTGGGGTCTGGGGACAGGAAACCCAAAGCCGTCCTTCCCCCCATCCCCTCTGCCCCTCACCAAGGCTCATGCAACTGCTCTGGTCTCAGGCAACAGTGGTTCTCATTAAACCAAATCTCAGCCTAACACAATAACCTTAAAATCACACCAACCAACTCCTCCTCCCCCTTTCTGATTCACATCCAGGAACTCCCGGAGTCATCCTTGCCCTATCTGCTTGGGCACTGACACCGCTTTTCTCCTTCCAGATTCCCCGGCAAGACTTTATCTGCTCTTCTAATCCCCCTCCTTACAGACCGTCTGCTTCTTTGGATCCAAGCTTCTCTTTCTTGTTGGACACAGTCCCTCCTGCCCCCAGTTTCCGGTCTGAGTCTGGGCCTGGCTCCTTCTCAGCACAGTTGTGGTTTGGTCTGATTTGTCTACCTGAGAGTTGCACATCGCTTCTGCTTCTGACCTGTGTGCCCAGTGCCAACCTGTCCCGCAAACCATCTCCTCTGGGCACCAGGTGACAACTTCCTTCCTATAATCGGTTTCCCGGCCCCACCCCAGACACTCAGACTCAGGATCCTTCGCAGGTAGGCCGTAGGTATCTATATATATTTTAAAGGCTCCCCTACCTGGATTTAGCAATCCTTGTTTTGGATATTTCAAAATCCTCTCACTTTTATTATCTTAATTAACTCACTGATTCACGGGGGACTGACTCTGTGGGTCCCATGCTGAAAGATGGGCAGAGTGAACATGATTTGGGGGGAAAAATGAAGTAGGTGAAAGTGTGGCAGAAACACAGAGGAGGGAGTGAATCCTGGTTTCTAAGAGCAGGGTTCAGTTTGGAGACAGCTCCACTGTATAAGTAACATTTAGCCTGACTGCTGACACATGAGTAGGACTGTCTAGGTGGGGAGCAGGGCTCAGCCCAAACGGAGTGAACAGCATGACCAAAGGCAAGGAGGAGGCAAGTGTATATGATGTGCTGAAAGCTGGACAAGTGGTCTCGTGTTAGACTCTGGGTAAGACGGAAGGGGCAGGAATCATCTTATACTCCCTAGTCTGAAGTCTTCACTCTACTGGCTTATCTCACAACTATTTTCACTGAAGAGTTAATTTCACAAAGTCTATTTGGACAAAGTACTAATTTATCAGTAAGACGCTTATTTGGGGTTGTGTTTTGGCTTCTACGGAAATAAACTGAATTGATGAAGGGAAATACTATCATTGGAAGGGTTTCCATTTAGAGTAGGGCTTCTCATTCCCAGCACTTCAAGGCAGGATAACTCTCTGCTGTGGGGCTGCCCTGAGCACTGTAGGACGTTTAGCAGCGCTCCTAGCCTCTGCCCACCACATGCCATACCAGTTCCCCTTTCCAAATGACAATCACAGAAATGTCTCCAGATAGCGCCAAATGTCCTGAGGATGGGGAGTTAAAATCCCGCCTGGTTGAGAACCACTGGTACAAAGAAAAAGAACAAGAGCTCTGAAGTCAGACTCAGGTTCAAATCTTGCCACGATACTAGCTATGTGATGGAGCTTCCTCACGTACAGAATGGGAGGTAACCTCTGCCTTGTAGGATCATCATGAGAAGCAAGAGATAAAGTATAGGAAGTGTCCAGCAGAGTACTTGGCACACGGAAGGTAGTACCAATAAGGGTAGTGATTCTTGTCTTATTAGTGATATTGTTATTATTATTATTAGGAATAAAGCCTAACTGAAGTTGGAGAGTTACAACAAGTAAATGAATTCCATTTTACCAGGAAGCAATAATAGGGCAGGAAATGTTGCAGTTACATTACAGACATCACTTCCTCTAGGAATCCTTCTACAATTCTTCAAGTCTCAATTCTGGGCCCATTCCATATTTTTCCAAAGCCTTATATACTTGGAACATATAATTGCATTGTTTACTTAATGTTTGTTTTCTCTACTAGACTACAAGTTCCCACAAGTCCAGTTCTCTCTCATATTCACCTTATACTCTCATCAACTAGTAAAGTGGGTCATCAATAAATATTTATTGAAAGACTTTCTTTTTTTAATACTTGTTACTCGCTCAAATGCTACTTTAAGTGTCAAATTCAAGAGTAGACTGGAGCACACTGTAACCAATATGCATTCCATAAGGCATAGTGATTAGAAGTGTGAACTCTGGAATCAGACAGTGTGGGTTTAAATCATGCATTTACCGCTTACTAATCGTGTGACTTTGGGTAAGTTAGGTAGTCTTTGTGAGCCTCATTATTTCATTTAACGAATGGAACAAAATAATAGTATGTATAAAGTTGCTTTGAGAATCAGTGTTGCTTCTAGAGCACTGACAATGGTGAGATGAAAAGTTGGCAAGGTTTATTGCTCACTGGAATTAACTATGTGTTGCTCTAAGAGGGCATTAACCAGAAGCTCCTTTTGCAAGACGGGCTAAACCAATTTTTCTGCTATAAGAAAGGAAGGAAGGAAGAGGAGAGAGGAGGGGAAGGGAGGGGAGGGAGAAATTCAAAATCCTCAATTTGGTTTGATTCTGAAACTCAGATGAGCAATTTAAGCCAAATCAACATCTGGCAAAGAACCCAGTATCTGGTATCAGAGTGATGCTAAACCTAGGCACAACGTTTGCTCTTGGCCAACACCTGCTAACATGATGGGAGCACAAAGGACACGAGTTTCCAGACACCCAGGACTAGATCAGGGAGCGCTCAGAACAACTCTTCCGCTTCATGGAGAACTGAGCCAGGTACACCTAATGTACAGGGCAGCCACCTCTGTAACGAGAGGTTATTCTACTTCTCAGTTGAATATCCATCCCTCACGCAGGGGATGCCATTCATTCACTCATTCACTAAATATGCACGTGTCACACGCAAAACACTGTGCTGGTTGCTGGGATATAAGAATGAAATGGCACGGGGCTCACTCTCGAAGAGTTCACAAACTTGTAAATGAGACAAAGTTGCGCACATAAACCTGGGTGACGTGTACTGTAAACAAGGCAAGTCCCAGGCATCATGGGAGCGAGAGGAAGGAGGGTTTAAGTCAGCTTGGGGGAGTCAGGGAAGGCTCCTGGAGGAGACAGCCCGGCTTCAGGATGTGATGGAGAATCAGAAGCTGGTCTGATAAAGAAGAACAACTAGGGGAGAGGGCCTGAGACAGAAATCAGGTTGTTACTGCCAGTTCAGGACAGCTGGGCTGCTGGAGCCAAGAAAAGACCTGGAACAAAGTTACCACTATTTTTACAAGCTAGGAAGAGAGCAGCGGCAGGAGCCCTAGAGAGAACCACCCCCACAAAGGGCAAACACAGCTCCTCCCATCTTCTGGCTATCCGCTGGAGAACTTACTAACCAGCACCTTAAGTACAGAATGTTCTCTTATCTTTGATTTTTATTTCCACCAAGTGCTTCCTCCTCTTTTTCCAGAACTGGAAAAATCATGAGTTGAGTTCCACTCGCTTCTTTGATCTTTATCCTCCCGTTCCAGGCTTCCCTGGAGACTGAGAGTCCAGGAGTCTTTCTCCAAAGCAGAATTCCGACCCCTCGTAACAGTCAGAATGTGGCGTCCAGGGTAGGTCACACCAGGTCAGCACTTGAAGGGGCTGTGATTGTCAGTGGCTTGTCTGTGCGAGGCCTGGATGGCATCCAATTCCAAAGCCAGATTCTTAACCTGACACTTGACAATCTCTTAGCATGGAGTTCATCTAACCAGATCATGAGGTTGTTTCTGACCATAATCTGTACAGAATCTTAAAGCAGTGAATCCTGTGTTCTGTAAAAGAGTATCGGGGAAGGAAATTTAGGGCAGATCCATGGACGGCAGATAAAGTCCAGAAGCCTGGGGTTCCTCTCCGACTTCCTATGCAAAGGGAAGACAGTTCTCCTGGATAGTAACTCAGGGAACTTCCATTTATAAAGCTCCTACTTTGTGCCAGGCATTGTCACTCCACAGTGAGAAAAACTGAAGAAAGATACCTCATTATTGCGTGCCCACTATGTGCCAGATGCTACATCAGCTGCTTTACCTGTTTATATCATAACACATCTGTGAGGAGGGCATCACTGTCTTGTATGGCAGAAGGGGAAATTCAGAAGTGTGAAGAGGTATGATATTTGGCCTAAGGTACACAGGTAGAGAGAGTAAGAATTTAAATCCAGACCTTCAGATTCCATGTTCAGAGCCCTTATTACAGCATCATGATATGTCTCAGGGGTTCGTTGTCTCAAACCAATACTATTAAGTTACAAACATGCAGGCCAGGAGAGTATGAGAATTTTCTCTCCAAAAGGTGTGGGGCTTTGGCTGCTCGGTTCACTGCTATAATCTCCAGTGCCTAGACCAGTAACCACCATGTTTACACACATTCAGTAGCTATCTTTAGTAACTGCACGGCTGGATGGGCGGATGACCTGTTTAAGATTTTCAGGCCTCTCTTCTCTTCTACATTCTGAAAGGGGCATAGGTGGCATGGGAAACAAGAGGGAATATTTGCTCCCAGGCCTCCTCTTTTTCCCAGACATCCTAACCCTAAACTGGCTGTAAGGTGAAGGGGAGAGACGGAGGTATAAGAAGGATAAAACTTGGTCAAAGTTGCTAAGTAGGTATTTACTGTCCCACAGCAGCTGAGAATCGCCTGCCTGGGCCCTCCCCAGCCACTGCTGGCCCCTAGGCTCAGCCCTTTAAGAAGCCAAGGTCCTAGGCTATCTTTCCACTTAAAGAACTTACTTTTGGAAAACACAAGGGAAACTCACTAACGTAAGTGCATTTGTGTTTTGTTTTTATTTATTTATTTATTTACTTATTTTTGGCTGCATTGGGTCTTCGTTGCTGTGTGCGGGCTTTCTCTAGTTGTGGCAAGCGGGGGCTACTCTTTGTTGCAGTGCATGGGCTTCTCATTGCAGTGGCTTCTCTTGTTGCTGAGCACAGGCTCTAGGTGCGCGGGCTTCAGTAGTTGTGGCACGCGGGCTCAGTAGTTGTGGCTCGCGGGCTCTAGAGTGCAGGCTCAGTAGTTGTAGTTGTGGCGCATGGGCTTAGCTGCTCTGATGCATGTGGGATCTTCCCGGACCAGGGATCGAACTCGTGTCCCCTGCATCGGCAGGTGGACTCCTAAGCACGGTGCCACCAGGAAAGTCCCATGCATTTGTGTTTTAAAGGGAAAAAAAAAATCTCAGCCAAAGCTTCTAAGGGTAAAAATTTCTGCTACTGACCATCTCTGATTTAGGAAAAGAGAGGGGTCGTTTCATGGCCTGGATTCCTTTCAGTGCGGTTCAACTTACAACTCTGAGTGTCTTCAAGTACCAGGCACCTGTAAGGACACAGTCTCCCCTCCTAGAGGGTGCAGCGAGTCCTGGGAAGAAGTGACAAGGTGTGTTTGGGTTTGTTCCTTAGGGAGGTCTGGGAAACTGACAAGGGAACCAGAGTCCTCAAAGTTCCCAAGGTGCAGCCTGCTTACTTTCAGCATGTGGTGTTCCAAGCCTAGTGCCTGTTGCCTGGGTGTGGGTAGATGACAAAGACTGCTGGCCCAGGGATAAGTGTAAAAGCATGATGGAGGAAGCTTCCCGGGCCTCAGGCAGGTTATGGGAGGTCAGGATTACTAGGAGACAGGAATACTCCATGTCTGTCTAGACCACAAATTCTCTTTGTACCTGTTCTTAAAAACCAAAATCATGACATTCCAATCAAAAGCAGACACTGCCCACACTGAAAAGGGAAAGAAACACCCTTGTCTATAAGCAGTATTTTCCAACCCACATGCATTACTGGCTGGTTACTACTTCTCAGGCACTGTGTTAGATCCTGAACACATAAAGATGAATAAGACGGACATGTTTGTAGATGGATGAGAGCTATCCTGCTCTGAAAATCCAGAGACCATGCAGAAGAACTAGCCACTGCCTAATAATCTGCTGTATAAGGAAACAGATTAACTTTCACTCTACAGGGTAGGGCTATTTTATCTTATTCTTGCCTTAATGTGACTTTATTCATTTAATAACGTTATCAAGCACCTATAAGAACCAGACACAGCTCAGCACAGGTTACACAAGATGAGTAATACAATGCCCCTGTCTTCAAGGAACTTACAGTCTGGTGGAAAAGACAAGCAGATAAAAGAGCAATTACAACACAATCATTTCTTCCATAGGGGTAGGTAAAAGTGCTGAAAGGAGGACAGCTTAGAGAGTTTCAACATAAACGGAAGTGTCTTCCATGGAAAGCTACACAGAGGAGAAAGCATCTAAGATGGGTCTTCAACTTAGAGTAGAAGTTAGCAAGTGGGCAAAGGGGAGGACCAGTCATCCTAGGCAGAGAAACACACGTGCAAAGACATGGAGGTGAATATGCATGGACAGAGCTCTGGGAATGCAGCTCGATGAAAGCATTTAAATAGATAACTCTTGTCTGTAATATGAAGTAGGGTCTAAAAAATCTTTCAAAGTTTTTTGGACTGTAACCCATAGTAAGAAATTCACGTTCATCATGGCCCAGTATACACATGCACAGACACATAAAATGGAAGTGGAAACATAAGTTCCACAAAAAAGTGCTTACCCTTACTGTGCTAGACATACTCTGAGATTTTCTACTCTGGTCGGTCCATTCTATTCTGAAAATCCAATGGTCATGATCTACTAAATTGATCTCATGAAGTTCGAACCATAATTTTAAAAGAAACACTCTTAGAAAGAAAGGCTAGGAAAAAAAGATTTGGCTACAGTTGAAGTGAAAAATATTGAGAATCTGAACAATGCCTCCCTCCCTGACAAAAAACTGCAATAAGGATAAAGAAGAGGATAGAGTTATCACACTTTACTGTAAACCTTGCCTCACTGTCTTCCATTTGGGGATGAGATTTTGTTTATTATTTTTTTTAAATTAACGTCACTGTCCCCCAGCACCATGCCTGGGACATACGAAGTGTTCAATGGGTCTTTGATGAATGAATAAATGAATACAAGAATGCCAGGTTGGAGACTTATTTAGAAGATGAAATCAGGAATATACCCAAGTAATTGGACATAGCATATAAGCCAAATATAATATGAAAATAAAATTAGAATTGTAAGGGTTTCGGAGTATCTGTAGAAAAAAGCAGTACAGGGGCTTCCCTGGTGGCTCCGTGGTTGAGAGTCCGCCTGCCGATGCAGTAGACACGGGTTCGTGTTCCAAAAAAAAAAAAAAAAAAAAAAAAAAAATACAAGTAAGTACACCATCATCATCCACGCTAGTTGGAAGTTAATGTATCTTTATCAAATTTTCGGTAAAGGAAAGAACTGCCCAGATATTTATTCACATCATTTTTTCTATTATTTTACGGAAAAATTAATAAAATTATAAATGAATCCTAAAATTGATGAAAAGTTCTATAATTCTACCCACATGCCTAACCGTTAAAGGCTTTTCTTTACTGTATCTTGAATCACCAGCTCTCAGTCTTTGGTTTAAAAACAGAAAAGGAGTGTCTGATTCTGAGGAGAGTTTGAACACAGTGTCGGTAGTGACATGGAGTAAGAGATTACCTAGTCCTCCTGCATGGGCATCAATTAGTGAAGCTGCCACTGCAATTCCAGCAGGAAGGCCAAGGTCCTTTGCTGCCTCTGGTGTGAGCCCATTTCCAAGACAAGTTCCAGGGGGCAGCACTTGGTTTCCTGGGTAGACAGGAGAAAAAATAAACACCTGTCAGTTTGAAAAACACAAAAGCAAACAGAGGGCTTTCTTAAGAGAACCTCTCTGCCCCCTCCCCTCTCCTCTGCCTTTTCTCAGCTTCATGAAGATGGAAACCATGCAGCTGCAAAGAGTCCCTATACTCATTTGGTGACTTAGGTATATGTCCTTGGTTCCCATAGGTCATGCTCTGGGGTGCTTTACAAAGCCAAGAGCTCTACGGCATCTTTCAAATCAGAGAAAGATTCCATTCATGAGAAATTCCAAAAGCTACAAATACATTGGCCTCTTGGAGCCTAGGTTGAAATGGTCAAACTGTTCCAAACGAGCTTCCTAACACAGCAGCTCTACCAGCATACCTTACACACACATGCACACACACACACGCACACACATTCACACATCCATACACACTCCCTGATTAACGTATATTCCTAAAGAAGTTGAGAAAATTTACTTATGTAGTTGCTTCCTATCAGAAGATAAGGGAGGGAATTATTTTGTTTCAACAAAGAATTTCTTAGAAGTTTTTCTCAGCTGGAAAAGAGAGCCCAGTCTAAACTCTGCAAACTTTACAAGGCTGCTACTCGCACAACCACAGAATACAATTTGAATGGTGCTCTTTGGAGTTGTGCAATGCAGTGACCCTGATATTTCGGGTGACCTTGAATTCCTGCAGTCAGTCAGGCCTTCAGTTAAGAATTTATTGATTGTCTTGTGCTGTGTGGGCGCTGTGTCACTGTAAGAGGCGCTCCTTGCCTCCAACCTAGTTAGGGAGATGAGATCAGGACACAGAGAACCATGTAAGTCAGAAGAGAATGAAGGGATCCATCTGTTCCCAGGTGTTCAGCAGGGGCTGAGTCACGCCCTCCACCCACCCCAGCCAAGGAATTTATCATAAGTATTTCTGCACTGTAAGAAGGGTAGGGCTGGACCTCTATATATGCTAAGATCCCTCTGAGCTCCAAGGGTCCAAGATTCTGAATGTGTGCCATTTGCTCAGTGCTAAGATTCCTACCACTTGTTAATTGTTCCATGGAGTTCCAGG
>NW_020174369.1:3858135-3962699 GCF_003031525.2 Neophocaena asiaeorientalis asiaeorientalis | reverse complement strand
TCACACCCTCCCCTAACTGAAAACAAAGCTCCTCCGCAAAGCTCCTCCATTTTTATCCATTTATCAAATTCTATCCAATTTGGAAAAAGTTTAGCTAAGAAAAAGCAGCAGAAGAAGACTGAACCCGCTGCATGGCTTCTTAGAGTGCCACTGTCCAATATGGGAGTCACTAGGCACATGTGGATTGAACATTTGAAATGTGGCTGGAGTAACCAAGGTGCTAAATTAATTTCATTTGAATTCATTTCCAGCTCAATTTCAAAACTGATAGTTCAGTTACTGAAAAACTTTTGAGTACATTTGGAACAACTTGGGCGTGCAAATCTACCTTTTCAACGTTAATTTAAGAAATCTAAATCAAATATTTACAGTGAAAATTGAGAGCCTGAATTGAGAGGTACTAAGTGGAAAATACACATCAGATGTCAAAGATTTCACATGAGAAAATGAATATAAAATGTCTCATTAATAGTTTTTAGATCAATTTATATTGAAATGATATTTTGGATATATTAGGTTAAATGAGATATTAAAATTAATTTCACTTATGTCTTTTTACTTTAATGTGGCTACTGGAAAATTTTAAATTACATATTGGCTTCTATTATATTTCTATTGGACAGCACTGGACTGGAGGATAAGGTCCAGATGCTCAAATGATGAGGTGGAGAGCACAGAGAGCCTCTAGTCTGTCTGCTTTGCAAGCACAACCAGCAGAAACCTGGAGGAGAGCAGCACCCTTAGCTGTGGACAGTCTGGCTCTGGACACTGTCTCAATCATGTCACTATGTCTACTAGCTAGTACATACAAGGCAGCATTCCCATTCACTGAGCACTTCTATGCTGGGGACAGTGCTAAGGACATGTCATGCATTTTCTCACTTTATTGTCGCAATAACCCTATGGGAACATACCCTACGTGGGTACTATTCCAATCTGTCCCCATTGCACAGATGGATGGGGAAAGTCACTTAAAGTGTTGGAGCACAGGGCATGGATTCCACTCTGATGGATACCAAACCTGTGCTCTTATTCTTTACATTTACATTCTGGTGCAGCTTCTAAGTGAATGAAGGAATCAAGCGATATATTTGTAGAACAAACATTATGTATGTTTAAAAAGTGGCACCATTTAGAAATCCTGCCCACTACATTCAGATTTTTTTTTTAAGGGTGAATTTTCACAGGAAGGTCAAAATGGAAACTTCTATTCCATCTTCATCCCCAATCCTCACAAACACAAAGGCTGTCATTTTCACTGAAAAAAAAAAAGGTTCAGAAGAGAAAAAGGATTAGCAGGGTGGGGTACACTTCCAAGCCTTTTGGACAGTCATCTAGAAAGAAGTCTTGGCTGGCGAGGTGCAGAGAGAGGCCTGGGCTTGCAGCCATAAGATCTGGGTTCAAATTACATGCTGGAGGAGCACAGGTAGATTTCCCAGCAGAGGCAGCATCTTGAGCAAAGGCCAAGAAAGAAGGGGGATGGCCAACTGGGCTGACTGAACGGGCACATAAACTGGGGTGGGGCCCAGCGTGGGGTGGAGGAGACCTATAAGGTTGGAGAGAAAAGTAGGGAAATCCAGACTAAGGTGTTTGAATTTATCACAAAGATCACTGTAAGCTTCTGAAAGAGCATTAAGCCAGGGAGTGAGGTGACTGGATTTGCATCTTTTTTTTTCTTTTTTTGAAGTAGAGTTGATTTACAATATCGTGTTAGTTTCAGGTGTACAGCAAAGTTATTTGGTGATACATATATGTATATATCTAGATTCTTTTTTTCCACTCTTTTCCGTTATTGTTTATTACAAGATATTGAATATACTACCCAGACTCACAGACATGGATTTGCATCTTTTTAAAGGTCTCTCTGGCAGCACTGTAGCAGAGGACAGAACGGGGTAAGGAAAAGCAGTGGTGAAGCTATCTCAGTAATCAGAGAAAAGAGAAGGGCATTTGTTAACGTTATTGGCAAGTGAGAGAAAAGAGAAGGGCATTTGTTAACGTTATTGGCAAGTGAGATGCAGAAACAGAGGCAGATAGGAGAGATTTTGTAGAGCAAGAAATGGCAGGTCGGATGGACCTAGGGTCTGTCATACAGACTGAAGTAAGTCAGAAAGGGAAAAACAAATACTGTATGCTAACACATATATGTGGAATCTAAAAGAAAAAAAGGTTCTGAAGAACACAGGGGCAGGACAGGAATAAAGACTCAGACGTAGAGAATGGACTTGAGGACACGGGGAGGGGGAAGGGTAAGCTGGGACAAAGTGAGAGAGTGGCATGGACATATATACACTACCAAATGTAAAATAGATAGCTAGTGGGAAGCAACCACATAGCACAGGGAGATCAGCTCGGTGATTTTGATAGGGCGGGTGGGAGGGAGTCATAAGAGGGAGGGGATATGGAGATATATGTATACGTATAGCTGCTTCACTTTGTTATACAGCAGAAACTAACACAACAATGTAAAGCAATTATACTCCAGTAAAGATGTTAAAAAAAAAAAAGAAAAAGAAAAAGAAATGGCAGGTCGTGGTGGTTGCTTGGATATGGGGAGTATGGTAGATAGTGAGCCATCACCACCTGGATCCCCATTAAGGATGGACCTGCTGCCCGGTGGGCAGTCAGTTCAGCTGCCAGCTGTCAGCAGACAGGTGCCAACTCCTCGAGATCATCTTGATGAGGTGATGCCTTTCCCAGGGTGGCCACACCTAGAGACTTAGCAGAGTGGGATCAGAGGGCTCTGATGGGCACCACTCACTCCAGAATACTCTGCCAGGTCGGCCAAGGTCTCGTGGGACTTCATCACATTTGAATTCTCCCTCCACCCAATCCTACTCCAGCCCCCTTCCTTTCACAGGTGGCAACCCCTAATGACCATCTTATACCCCCAAATCTGTCTCAGCATCTGCTTCCAAAGAACCCGACCTAGGGCAGTAAGCCAGGCTTTCTCCTCAATCCAGTCATCTAGGAACAAAAATAAATATGCACAAAGATATGCACAAAGATTAACACCCTCTTGTGAACTGGAACCACAGCATTCAGGAACCATCTATCTGGACCCCAAGCAGGAAGAAGCTTTGTTTAGCTAGAGCCTGAAGGGAAACAGCTTGACGTAAGAGAGGATGATAGAAACAGGGGGGAATCTCTGAGAATTCATCCCAGGAAATCACACTTTATCAGCCAGAAGTGCACTGGGGACCAGAAGAGCTGTCAGAGCAGGCTTTAGTGTGTCTTGACAACTTTTCCAGAAATAATCCTCCTTTCGCTCTTCTTTCACCATAAAATTAAATTAATCACAGCATCGGTTTTCCCAGACTTAATGAGAACTTCACAGCCTCAGCATTTTCAGTCTCTTCCCTTCTTCATTCAACCATTTATTCACGCATTTTAGCAAATATTTCAAGAACAGTGGTAATGAGGATGGCCCCAGATATTTTCGATTACCCTGTGCCCAGATCTAGGTGCTGGCGAACGAGGGAAAGAGGAGCTTCTGACCTCAGAAGGCTCACACAGTGGTCTGTGTAAACCAAGGCTCTTCAGACCGTAGATGAAACGCTCTCAAAGGGGAATGTGCATGGTGATCCCAGAGCACCGAGGAGGGACGGTGAGGGTGGCCCGGGGGAGAGCAGGAAATCAAGATGAAGGTGACATTTGAGCCTGGTCTGGAAAGACAGGTGGCAGATTGCTGGTTTCAGCGCTCGGGGAGATGGATGCCATTAGAGTGAAAAGCGCGTTCACCACAGGGAGCCCCAAGGGACACAGAGTGTTTGAGGCGTTCATATGTTTGCAAAAAGGGCACCAGGGAGGATAGGAGACCTGTGGCCTCCTGGACAAGAGAGGCAGCAGGGGACCTCAGGCGGGGCCAACTAAGGCCATGTAGCCTGATGACCAACAGCTTTGAGCTCTTTGTTTATCATTTAAGAAGATAAGCCTGCAGCGAGAAAGGCGAGAAAAGGAAATCATTTTTATTTTTAAAACAACAGAGCCAACTGAAAAATGCAGGCTGTGAAACATTATGTAGAGGTTGACTTCCTTTTTTTAAAGATTTTTTGACGTGGACCATTTTTTAAAAGTCTTTATTGAATTTGTTACAATATTGCTTCTGTTTTATGTTTTGGTTTTTTGGCCCTGAGGCATGTGGGGTCTTAGCTCTCTGACCACGGATCAAACCTGCACACCACCCCACCACCCCCACACCCTCCCCCACATTGGAAGGCGAAGTCTTAACCACTGGACCACCAGGGAAGTCCCGGAGATGACTTCTTTTTAAGAACAACAACAAAGATGTAGATGCACTTATTTGTAAAAACACAGTCCCAGGGAAAAAATACAGAGAACAGGTTTTCTCTGGATATGCTTCTCATTGTTGTGGCTTCTCTTGTTGCAGAGCACGGGCTCTAGTGGCGTAGGCTTCAGTAGTTGTGGCTCACGGGCTCTAGAGCGCAGGCTCAGTAGTTGTGGTGCACAGGCTCTGCAGCATGTGGATCTTCCCGGACCAGGGCTCGAACCCGTGTCCCCTACATTGGAAGGTGGATTCCTACCCACTGTGCCACCACGGAAGTCCCCAACCTATACTTTCTAATTGTTCTACCTTGAACATGTGTTTCTTGTGTAATATTTTTGAAGGTGTTTTCCCCCTTAAATCTGTGCAGGGTGAATAAATTAGGGCACATGTATTCAGCAGAATCCTTCATAGCCATTAAAATGAATGAGGAAGAATTAAGGTATGGATTTGGAAGGGAGTCCAAGATAAATTAAGTGAAAATGGCAAGATGCGGAGTAGCATTCAGAGTATGATCCCATTTGTGAATTTTGTTAGAGGACACAGAAATGTAAGCACATACGCTTTCAGAGAAGTCCTAGAAAAATACGCAGAATATTGTTACAGCGGGGAATGGGATCCAGGGCAGGGCGCTCTTCTCTGTCATTTGTGCTTCTTCTGTACGTTGGCCTTGTATTCCTTTTGTCATCAAAAGAAACTAGTTAGGTTAAAATAAAAGCAAAATTAAAGTAAGGAGAATACCGCAAGCCTTTGCCAAACCCTGCTCCTCAGCCTGAAGGTGGAGGAGAGGCCCAAAGCCAGTTCACTTATTTTCTTGATCTGGTTGGCTTCTGTTCCTGTGAACACACCCTCACCTTGGGGTGTAGAAAAGCAATTGCTCTGAGGGCTCTTGGGCTTTTGTCCACTGGTTCCCATTCTGATGGGCAGAGTTGGCGTGAGGGTCACGAGCTGGGGCCTACAATTAGCCGGTGGTTACAGGCGCTCTTCACAGGCGGGGATTCTATTACACCAAATCTTCCCCTACCAGTTTTTCAATTATCTATGACTAATGAGCACTTTGGGAACAGTTTCAGACACACACATAATCCTCTTTCCTGACGTCAGCCGCAGAAATTAATGACTGTGGGGATTGCTGGGAGACAGAAAATGCATTATAATGGTCAACAGAACTGTTATCCCCTCTAGGAAGGGGGAGCTGGGGGCGGGGTGTTGTATTAACTGGAAGGTTCAGTGTTCCTTTGTATTCCTACAAACATGAGATGAAACCCAGGGGGAGAGCTGGCTCAAAGCCCGTGGAAATGTCAGAGAGAGGTTTGGGCGTGGGTGGTATGCAACCCGGTTCCTCCTTGTTTGGCACTGGACCCCCCTGTCCCCGCTTAGTTCTGCCAAGGTCAGCAGGCCAACTGGATCAGCTGGGACAGTTCTAAGTGACATCCTGCCCTGCCTGCAGAGTGGGTCTCTGAGTCCTTTCAGATTGAATCCACTTTCAATCTGGTTTCAAGGTGGGAGAACGGAAACCAAGACTAACTTTCAAACAATAGGCTGGAGTTATTTCAAAAGAATGTGGTGCTTTCTATGAGTTTGCTATTTCACACGGGCATACTATGTGCTGGGGTAGTTTCAAAGATGTGTAAAGACCTGATCCAATTCTGGTAGAGCTCGAAAGTTACGTGAACCACGAACCCTCAACTAAACAAAACAAAATACTACTGTGTGCTCATGGCTGCCAGTAGACTGGCTATGGAAACTTATTTTTCAAAGAACTTGTAGAATCAGGGGCTTGATGCATACCTAGCACCTAAATTCCTCTACAGAGATCTCACCTGGGCAGGTTGGCTCACAGAGTTTTCTAGACCTGGAACCACAACTGATACAACACTGACTGAAAAACATTCCAGTAATTCTTGCTCTTGAATGGGAGGTACACATACCCAGAACTATTCACTCAGTCAGAGAAAGTAATGAAAGACTCAAACCTGACATGTTCTGCCACCTGTTGAAAGACATCTCCCAAAACATTAAGTTGTTCATTTCCTTTCATTTTCCTCCTAAAAATAATCTTGTTTTAACTAGCAATTATATTCTATTTTAAATTACTGAGTAAATAATTTTCTGATGATATCCTTAGCATTCATCATTCACTAAAGAAATGTTTACTGAATACCTACTATGTGCCAGGCACTGTTATCGTGTTGACAATGAATTAAAGAACAAGATAGATAAGGGTCTCTGCCCTCATAGGGCTTACTTTCAGTAGACACTATTCCCAGCCAATACCTCTTCTGAGTTATACTTTGTAACTATTATAATCTTGTAAGATCTTCTGTGATTTGGACTCTCTTTTTTATATTTTTATATCCCTAGCCTTCTCTTCTGACCTGTAGTAGGTGTTCAATCAATGAACATACTATATATTTTAAATCAAATTTTAAATAACCCTTATGCTATGTTTTGTTTTTTCCCTGTATCTATCTCTTTCCCTCTCTCCTACTAGACAGAGAATAGCTCAAAGACAATTTTATTTATCTCTGCATTCATTTCCCCTCCCCCTAGCACCTAGCAGTGTCCAGAACATAAGTTCTCAGTAATATTCATTCAACTGAATTTATAGATTTCTTTTAAGGAAACCATAAACAAGACCAAAAGACAACCCTCAGAATGGGAGAAAATATTTGCAAATGAAGCAACTGACAAAAGATTAATCTCCAAAATTTATAACAGCTCATGCAGCTTAACAACAAAAAAACAAACAACCCAATCCAAAAATGGGCAGAAGACCTAAATAGACATTTCTCCAAAGAAGATATACAGATGGCCAAGAAGCACATGAAAAGCTGCTCAACATCACTAATCATTAGAGAAATGCAAATCAAAACTACAATGAGGTATCACCTCACACCAGTTAGAATGGGCATCATCAGAAAATCTACAAACAACAAATGCTGGAGAGGGTGTGGAGAAATGGAGGGAGGGAGATGCAAGAGGGAAGAGATATGGGAACATATGTATATGTATAACTGACTCATTTTGTTGTAAAGCAGAAACTAACACACCATTGTAAAGCAATTATACTCCAATAAAGATGTTAACAAATTAAAAAACAAAAAAAGAAAGAAAAGAACATAAAGTACAGATCAACTAACTTAGACAAAAAGATTACACACACACACACACACACACACACACACACACATGATGCTGAATATCAGCAGTTGCGGGAGTCAAGAGCAGAGACTGGATTCAAGTTTAACTCTTGAATGCTGCTGAGACAAGGAACATGTCTCCTAATATAATCCCCACCAGTAGTACACTCTCATCTCTCTAACTTGGGCACAATATAATGTATTAAGGCTTATGCACGTGCCTAGAAAATGGCTGACCAGCAGGCCCAAGCCTCTCACTAGGTACAGTGATGCTATGGTGACAAGACATTGTGGATATCATCCTTAGTGAAATAGAGGCTCTCAAATTCTCTTTGCCTGCTCAAGTCTGATTCAAGAAGTGGACGGTGGTAAACTTATAGGTGAAAAGCCCCAGGTCTTATCACTAAGGAGGGACACCAGGCCAAGGGGTTTGGACTTGTTCTAACAAGCAACTGGTAACCACTATAGGTCAGTGAGCAGAGGAGTGGCTTGTATACAATACAAGTGGCTTGTATACAATACAACTTGTATTTTAGGAAGATAAATATCCTAATAGTAATAGTGCCTACTTATCAAAACCTACGGAGTCTCAGTCATTGTTCTTAGCATTGTTTAGTTCCTATCCACTTCAATGCTAACAACAAATCCATTAAGCTAGTATTAGAATCACCATGTTACAGTTGTAGAAATAAACACAACAGAAAGGTTACATAATTTATTCAAAGTCACCTATCTGATGAGGGGCATGGTCTGTGTTTCAGTCCAGGATTCTCAGATTCCAAAGTCTGAGATCTCTGTACTATACCACATAGATTCAAGGGGGTAGATATTGGAGCCAGGGAGAATGATCTCAAGTGTGTGTTGACTGTCATGGATACAAAAGGAGGAAGCTTCATTTACAAGAGGCTCCCATGGTGGGTCATGTCCAGGAACATGAAATCCCAGCATGCTGAATCATCTAGCTCCTTCCTTTCCTCTCCTAGGCAGGTTTCAAAAACAGACTTCAAATGGCCCTTAGGGACCATCAACTTCAGTGTATTCCTTTTACAGCAGAGAAAACTGAACCAAGGAGAAAGGTGGGTTCCCTGGGGTCACTCCCTGTGGTAGTAGAGTCTGGACTGAACCCTAGGGCTCCCAACTAGAGGCAGGCATCCTCCACTTCTCTATACTCCCTGCTGTGACAGTGCCATCCTGCCCCCTCCCCCAACGGGAGCAGGAAGCTCACCTAAATCAGAGTCTAAGTCACAGGGAGAACAGGAGAGGTGGCAAGGATCCAGTGGGTTCCAGCAGTGTAGGTGGCCAATTCTGAACTATACAGAGCATAAAGTGCAGTCTTTTTAGCTTGAAATCATCCACTTTGACACCCACAGTGACCTAATTCTCTAGTCAATTGCTGATGCCCTATTTTGTCCTCACCTAGCCTAAGGCCACTTCCAAAGAGCCTTTCCTGGGTAGATCATAATTAATCAGTCTTTCCTGTACCATCCCACAGCATGTTTCTTGGAATTACATCATTCTGTTCTACATAATGGCTTTTTTCCTTGTGCCTCCTTCTTTTATTTTAGATTCTAACCACCTTGAGGGCAGAGCTCTTTCGGTTTATCAGAGCACTCAGCAGGTCAGGTCAGGAGGTGGGCAGGCTTGGGTGGGGATCCTGGCTTTAACAATCACAGGGCTTATGACTTGGGCAGGGGTGATTCGATTGATTCAATTTCCCTGCTGCAGTTTCCTCACCTTTAAAAAGGCTACAATAATGCTATTTTTCTCCCAAAGAGGTTGTGAGAATCAAACAAGATGATACATATAATGCACTTTAGGATGCCGTCTGCCACATGGCAAATGCTTGATAAATGTGAGATACCATGGTTATTATGACTCCATACTGCTGGTGTGTGGGATACTGCCTGGCACATTCTGGCTGAGGTTATAAAGCTTGAGGAGAGATCCTCAACGTTAGGGCATGTAGAGCTATATGCTTTGGGGGTTATGAGAGCAAACTGCAGAAACTGTGACAATCTGTTAAAATAGTCACAGTGATGGAATTCAGTTTTCCAGCACAAAAAGTGTCTCCCCATGGTCGTGTCTCCATGGCATGTCTCCAGAGTGAAATGTTTTAAAAGCGCTGAAGGTGTTCCCTTCAGAGTTATTTTAAGGACCAAATGTTTGCTTCAAAAGGAAAAATTATGATTTTGTCAGCAAAACCCTTGACTCTTAAGATGACCAATGCTTTTAAGAAACAGATAAACAGTTCTGCCATGGAGAGTTCCCCCACTGCTAGGGGAAGGCAAGTTCAGGAAATATATGAAAATATTTTAGCTGTCATTGTGCTGAAGATATTACCAGGTTTAGAACAGTGGTCTCGCCAGCTTTATTTTCTTTTTGCACGATCCAGTAAAATATAGAAATCACATAAAGAAAACTGGGGACTGAGATAGGCTTCTCATTTTTTTACTTGGTCCCCTAGATTCATTAAAAAAAAATCCTAGAATCAGGATCATTTGACACAATGTTCTATCACTGAAAAAAAGAGAAAGGAGATGATCTCAAAATAAAGGACATTCACTTAAATACATTTCCTTTTATGAATTTATTTTCTCATCCTATCACACACCAGTGAACACTTTGTCGGGGCCAGTGTCGGCCTCTAGTCTAGACTACTGTTTGCAAACTGCTGGTTTACAAAATGATAACAGCCTTCTAACAATGGGGGAATCAAACAGCAAGCTCTCACATGACAAAGTCAGATGGTGGGTCTGGTGTTAACCGCACAACGCCAAACATCTGGTGATTTGAAGACATCTGGGGCTTTTCTATCATGTAGACCAAACATGATTCAGGTAATTGACCAAATTTTTTGCTTCCCAACCAGATGTCTTACTTTCATATAAATGAAGCCAATCTTGTACTTTCATGTGCAAATAAGCTAGACATAAATTCACCCCTGGAGGGCAGAATTAATTGCTTATTCTCAATGAACATTAAATTACATATTATTTTTTCTTTTTTCCCCAACGATTTTACCTTTGAAAAAGGTTTTCCACCTTTGTTTTGAAAAGCATATACTTCATCTTAGGAGTGTTCTGCCTCTTTAAAATGTTTCTTCCTTATTGTTATTATTTTTTTACAGTGAGGCAGTGTGCTATAATGAAACGAGTGTGGTCTGAGAAGCCAGGATGAATTGGGTTCTAGTTCTGTGCATATCCCCACCCTCACACTTTTAAGGGTCTTGGAAAAAGTTACTTAAAGTCTCTGAATTCAGTTTCTTTGCAGATATAAATCATAAATGCATCTATAAGGGACACTGTGAAGACTTGAGATCATTCATTCCTACAATGTGTGTTGGGCATTTACTCTGTGTCTGTTCCTGAGACACCGTGGAGGACCACCTTGCTGTGCTAGGGGCTCTGTCAAGAGCACAGGCAGGTGCTCAGGTTGGAGTGCTATTCAAGTCCCACTTAACACGCTGGAAGGACAAGCACACTGTCCAACAAGGGCACTGCCAAGATTCAGGGTTTTTAATGAAAGTACGAGCAACTCCAACTGAAGCTAATTCTTAAAGGGAGTATCAAATTTGTAAAAGGAAGGACCTGTCTGAAACCTTTCCTCTTCTTTTGCAGCTTTCAAGCACACACTGGAATTTGCTCTCATCATGTTTGTTTAAAGAATTCATGTGGTTATCAATGACCCTCCACCTTCTATGCCGTTGTCCTGACAACCAACCATTTACTAGACAGAATATGGAAAGCAGACTACGGTGTGTCCCTTTTGGTCAGGTTTAACAGCAGAACTCAACAATACAGACACAATATTAAAAGACCAGGGCCTTTGTGTTTTGAGATCCTTAAAAGGGAAATAAATACACAGATACAGACAGACAAATATACATATAAAGGAGGAGAGGGGAATGTATAGGGAACTGAACTGGGCAAGGAGAGGCTGCTATGAAGAACTCAGTTTAACAGCTGTTTAATAGCTGTTGTGTTTCAATAGCCAAGCTACAAAGAAATACTGAACATAAAGGCAAAAAGGGCTAAGTTTGTTGTTGTTGTTTATCCTAAGACGTTAGATTCTTTCACCACCAAAGCCCAGAAACATCTCAAATATATGAAAAAAAATGGAATGTGGCTATGGTTGTTAAACTTTTTTCTAAGGACCAGAACTCCCCCCCACCGCCCCCGCAAATGGCATCAGTATATAAATCCGATCTGGTTCAAGTAGAAAAGGAAATGCCCCAAAGTGACGATGCCCTAGCCCTGACACCTAAGAGACATCCAGATTTTGGGGGCTGAGGAACAGAGGTTCTAATCTAGAACTTAATCTGTGGTGAGAGGCTGCCAGTGTGGAGGCTTTCTAGAGGGGAGGGCTGGTAATTTGGAGCTGTAAAACTGTAAGTCTCTAAGGCTGTACTGTAGAACAAAAGCTGAAGAGCAGAAAGTGTCCACTATTTAACCACAAAGACAATGACCTCATTCTGAGTGAAGGAGGATGCTGGCACTGCAGGACCCACGGGGAGGAGTGGAATTTGCCAGGCTGGCATTGAGCCAAATATCAGAGTAAAATGCCTGAAGCCCACAACCATGTTGCCATGGGAATTCAGCAGAAGTGGTGTCCAAAAATGATGCTCTAACTTAATGTCTTTTAAGTCTCCATCTAGGTCATCCAGTATGTTTGTGGCCGAGGGAGAAGGCTCATGGAGATTTTGGGAAAAATGCTCAAGTGATAAGAAGATCAACCTTTGTAAATAAAACAAAATGTAATTTCTCCATTCTAAAGTCTCATTCTTTGGACACAGGACCTGGGAGACTGAACAGACCTTGCGCAAAATGAAAAAGGCTGGCCCAAAGCCCAGAAGTGTCACCAGCCCTCTCATCCTTTCACAATGGCCAGAGGGACGGCTCCCAGAGGGGGAACCGAGGGCAGAGGAAGCCAGCCCAGATCTCCAACAGACTTCAGTGCCTTCAGCTGGGAGGAGAAACAGACAAACTGTTCAGGACTCTGCCTTTTGGAGAGACTTTGGGGATTGTACAGCCTCTAGAAGGTGATCAAGGGTAGACATCCATGGAGGGGGGTGTCCATGAGGCCAGTCCACCAGGCCCTGGCTTGAATAACCAGAATTGACTATTTTTTTAAACAAAAATCAAGATCACAAAGCTATTATGCACCGTGGTTTTTCTTCAGTTTACAAGGATAATACAACTTCATTATAGACAGTTCAAACAATACAGAAAGATAGGAGAAAAAAAACCCTTTCCCTTATTTTCCTCCTCCTAGAGATAACTACTACTGAAATTAATAGAGAATACCCTTCCAAAATATGAAGATACCCAAGTATTTAATTGTATGTATTGATACAAGGGATATTACAAGTATGCAATTTTATAGTCTGCCTTTTTAACTCAGTGATACATCACAGACTTCTTTACTCATCAGTGAATACATTCTCTTTGAAAATGTATCATATTCTGTAGTATGGATGTGCCATATTACTTAACTAATCCCTTAGTTTCAGACACTTAATTTGTTTCTGTCAAGTTAAAAACAGATGCAGACTTAGTAAGGAGAGACTTAATAAGGATTATTGTAAGGGGGTAAAGGGGCATTTGCAGTAAGGGATGGAAAATTATTGCAATAAGGAGAATATTGTGACCACAAGATCTGTAAGTGTCCCAAGAGCTAGACAAAAGGGGTCTTTCTTTTACAGAGTAAACAAGGATAGAAAGAACAAAATGTGGAGAAATGGCATGAAAGAGTGGTGTGACTGGATAGTAGATCAGAGAACATCTTACCCTGAGGCAAGACTATTTTGGGGGAGGGACCTGTGATAGTTAATTTTATATGTCACCCTGACTAGGCCACAGGGTGCCCAGATATTTGATCAAACGTTATTCTGGGTGTTTCTGTGAGGGTGTTTTTGAAAGAGATTAAGATTTAAATCAATAGACTGAGTAAAGCAGATTGCCCCCACTAATGTGGGTGGGCCTCATCTAATCAGTCAAAGGCATGAACAGAACAAAAAGGCTTATGTCTTGCTCTACCTACCTCCAACCCCCACTAACAGAGAATCCTTCCTGCCTGACAACCTTTGAACTGGTACAGGGGCTTTTTTCCTTCCCTTGGACTTGAACTGAAACATCAGCTCTTCCTGAGTCTCTACTTTGCCACCTCACCCTGCAGATCTCGGGACTTGCCAGCTTTTACAACTGTATGAACCAATTCATTATAATGTGCGTACACACACACACACACACACACACACACACACACACACACACACACCCTATCAATCTGTTTCTCTAGAGAACCCTAATACAGGACTCTGAAGGAGGGCTGTATGATGGTTCAGGCTGAGGGTGGGCCAAAGTTCAGGGGCCTGAGGAAGGATGAAGTTTGGTTAACATGCATTTTGTTCCAACTGATCAGTGGGGACAAGCAGTGCAGCTAATCATTCATAAGGCAAAGAATGGGAATCTGGAGGGTCTGTGTCTGGCCTCGTAAGAAGTATACAAAGGAGGCATCCAGGAGTCTTATCCAAGTCACATGGGAAAGGACACTTCTCTGCAGTATGCCATTTCCTGGAATGTAAAGCTTGGGGACATTTATAAACCTTCACTGTTTTCCAGGAGCACAGGGCTCAGATAAAATTCAACACTGTCATTTCTAACCATTCTTTTTATAAATAATACTGTCGAGAACATCTCTGAATGCATGGCAACATGGTTTACTTGAGGAGTTTAGGAATGGCACCTCTGTTATCCCTCACTTAGAAGTGGAAGCCATAAATAGGTGTCTAATATCCTCCAGTAGCTCACATCTTTAAGGAACTAGAAAAACAAGGCAAAAGTATGAATACTTTTCTCCAGCCAGAAAAATCAAACCTGAAACCCTGCATCTCCTTCCTTAGATGGATGTTGTCCCAGGTTCCTTGCTCAAATAGTGAGATAGGATGGAAGGAGCCCAAGTATTGAATTTAGACACACTTGGGTCCAAATCCACTCCATCATTTACCAGCTGTAAGAATTTGGGTTATGTGTTTAACTGCCGCTTCTCCTTGTATAAGCTGGGAAGAATAGTACACAAGAGGAATGCTGTGAAAAAAATGAACGAGATGATGAATATAAAAGAGCTTAGCACACCGCAAGGCACTTAACTGATTTTCCATAAGTATTTTATTTTCCTGTTTTTTTCCCCCTTATAGAGGAAGTTACACAGAAGCAAATCATGGTACAAAGGAAAGGGGCCACATTGCACTAAGCACCAGCGGTGATCCAAGCATGGTACAATGCACCTTACAGCTCTCATCTCATTTAAACTCTTATTAAGCCTGTGAGGGAGGGGAGGTCATCCCCATATTGTGGATAAAGAAACCAAGATATAGGATGGACTTGTAATTTAGTCTGAGTCCCACTTCATATATATAGCAGGATTGGAGTTAGGATCTAGTTGCTCTGGTTGCAAAGCCTTTCTGTCAGCCAGTGAGTAAAAACACCGATATCCCAAAGCTCAGGTGTTGCTTTAGTTTTACTCTTTCCTCCTGGGAAAATGATAGTCTTCCAAACGTACTTGCAAATTCCCTCAGTGAGGTTCTGCTTAGTAACCTCTAGTCTCCCTCTCCAGTGGAAGGGTGATATTGCTTTCTTCCCAGAGCCAATGCCGCAGGCCATGAACTAGCGTACTATCCAACAGATGCTCCAGGATACTACCGTTTTTCCACCTCGCATATGCTCTTGGGAACAATGAAGGAGCAGGCAAAAGAGTCAGAAGAGAAACCAACTATATCAGGTCTAAATAATTCAAAAAATGAAATCACACTATAGCTAGCTTCCATAGCCCGAAAAACTTCCTGAACCTAAGACTAACGATTATGTCTTTGGATTTTCGCAATTCTTTCCTGAGGTAAGTGGAAAGGGAAGAGATGGAGACTGAAATGCCATTTATGAAATGGCTGGGAGGCAGATATTAGCATCACCATTTTTCAGCAGAGGAAATTGAAGCCCAGAGCCTTCCTAAGTGGTGAAGTTGGGAATTGATACCAGCTGTCTGACTCCAAATCCCACTCCAACATATCTCCCTTCTTATTTCTTAATTAAAATGTTTGGTCAGAACCAAAGAATGCCTCAAGGACTTAAAGAAAGAAAAGAAAAGAAAAATGCATTAGCGTTTGCTTTCCAAATGCTAACCCTCCTGTTCTTATCGCTTGGCTCTGTTCCCTCATTTTTTACCTACTGCATCAGACCAGCGTTATCAAAGTGGGATCCCCAACTGCAGCATGAAAAGCACTTGGGAACCTGTTAGAAATGCACATTCTGGGGCCCCACTGCACACCTCCCAAAGCAGAAACTCTGGGGTGGGGCTCAGCAATGGCCCTCCAAGCCATTTTGATGAGAACCACTGCATTATCCCACAGAGAACTTTCGAAAACAGCAATTCCCGGGCCCCATCTGACTTCTGCTCAGTGGTTATGAAGTGGGGCCCTAGAATCCGTACTTTTTAAAGCTTCCTGGTGAGTTTGAAACACAGCAGATGTAACCACAGAATCCCCAGAAAATGAATGGTTGCAATTAGAGCATTTAACGACACTGTGTACTGGATGCGTGAAATACTGCACCCTTGGTTTAAATAATGGCCTCTCTTCTGATCAGCTGAGTGACCTTGGGCAAGTGACTTTCTAGTCCCCTTCTCCTCATTTGTAAAACAGAACTAATAACACATACTTAGGGTTATGAAAATTAAATGGTAATATACAGTGCTTGGCATAGTGTCTGGTACCTAGTAAGTGCTAATAAGTGGAAGCTATTTTTATTAATCACTTAATAACAATGAAGAAAACATAACCCATGTAAAGAGCCTCTATTCTATCAGGTGGAAGGGGCTGGGCGCACAGGAGGGAGACCCTCCGGCGGAAATGTGACATCCTCTAATTATGCTGCCTTACACCAATCAGAGGCAAAGTGAACCTGGAAGAATGTGGAAGGGAAAACTGGGCGGCAGTGTGAGAGAATACAGACAGAGTGCTGCCAACAGAGCCGTAGGTACTAACAGGAAATCCACACTTCCAGGAAGGCTCCGCCATCTGACACAGGCAAGAAAGGTACACAGCGAGGGGTTTCTGTCTGGCCTTCCCAAGACAGAGCTGCCCAGTGTGCAGGGCAGGGGAAGAGAAGGGTGTGGGAAGGAGACGGTGAAGGTTCAGACAGGCCGAACGTGGCAGCCGAGGACAGAGGCCTACTGGAAAGCAGAAATTGGCAGTTCACATTAAAATCCAGATTAGGAAAACTGCATTCTACTGTCTCCATTTTAAAACAACTCTTTCCACTACAGAGCAAAACCAGCAAATGGATCTTTGTACTGCTTGAAATTAGTACATCTATTTTCCTAGGATGATGAGGTGGTTATTTGGGTCTCCATGTCTGCACTCAGGCTGTTCTTTCTCTACGGAATATCCGTCCCTGCTTCTTCACGTGGCTAACCTCTCTTCCCCCCTCAGGAAGCAATTCAGGGCTCACCTCCTCCTGGAAGGCCACCCTGAATGCCTGCCTCCTCCACACTGTGAACTGTGCTAGTTCCCTTCTCAGCATAGTCATCCCACCAGCGTATAACTTAATTGTCATCTTTCCTAAATTCAGTGTTGCCCGGCGTGTGTTTCACACTCCATGAGTTCAAAGAGCTGTTAGAAGATGTTATTTAAAAGAAGCTCTTGGTGCAAGTAAATTTGGGAAATGCCGAGCTGCACTAAGTTAGACACGTTTCTATACTGATCATGGAACACTTTTTCCTAAAACTCATCTCTAGTGCCAGAGCGCACACTGTGGGCTATGCTGCTGTGTGTTACTGGCATTGTCTGCTCTTCCTTCCTTACCAGACTATAATTTCCTTGTGGGCAAAAGCGTCTGCTCGTTGCTGCATTTCTGGTGTCTACCTAAGCACCTGCTACACGGTAGATACTTGGTGAAAGCCAACCGCATGTTAAAAAGTAAAATCATCACATCATTTCCTGTCTGAAAAACCTCCAGTGGCTTTCTGTTATCACCCCGAGGAAAACTCTGGCTGCCTTACTTCAAGGCTCATGAGGTTCCACATTTAACACATCTTTTACCCCATTTCTTACCAATCCCCCTCTGACTACATTCTGCTAAATTGGTCTTTTTAAATTCCTCAAGGGAGCCAGGCTTATTCCCCTCCCTAGGCCTGTGCACATGCTGTTTCTTATGCCAGGGACACTCCTGCCCACATGTTCACATTGCTGAAACCATCTACACGTTAAGGTCTCAACTCAAAAGTCTTTCCCACCACAATGCTGTCAGCACTTTGTTTCCATCGTAGCACGTATCAGTAGTTGCCACTGTCTTGTTTATGTATGTTCTTGCTATTGTATGGAATCCCTTCTTCACACTGTAATGTAATATAAGCTAAACATTCCTGCTCACTGTTACTGTCAAGAGTGATGGGACAAAGAAAAGGCTTAATGAATATTTGCTGGTTACTGAAAGAATGAATTGATGTATGTAACGTAGCAGGTAAGAGCCCCAGCCCTCCTCCCAGAATGGGATCAAATCCTCGCCTGCCTATGACTAGCTCTGTGACCAGGGCAAGTCATTTAACTTCCAAAAGTCTTCCTATAAAACAGGAAACAGGGCTTCCCTGGTGGCGCAGTGGTTGAGAGTCCGCCTGCCGATGCAGGGGATGCAGGTCCGTGCCCCGGTTCAGGAGGATCCCACGTGCCGCGGGGCGGCTAGGCCCGTGAACCGTGGCCACTGAGCCTGTTCGTCCGGAGCCTGTGCTCCGCAATGGGGGAGGCCACAACAGTGAGAGGCCCGCATACCGCAAAAAGAAAAAACAAACAAACAAAAAAACAGGAAACAATGGACTTCTATTTAAGTAATAGATTGAACATATTAATCAGTTTTCTCTCTCACAATGGGCATGAGATAAAAGTAAAGGGGTATTCCTTTTTTAAAAAAACTATAGTAAACTAAACATAATATAAAATTTACCATCTTAACCATTTTTAGTTCAGTGTGCAACTAAGTACACTCACACTGTTGTGTAACTATCACTATCATCCATCTCCAGAACTCTCTTCATCTTACAAAACTGAAACTCTGTACCCATTAAACAATAATTCCCCATTCTCCCCTCCCCTCAGCCTCTGGCAAACACCATTCTAATTTCTGTCTCTAAATCTGACTACTCTAGGTACCTTATATAAGTGGAATCATATAGTGTTTGTCCTTTTGTGATTGTCTTATTTCACTTAACATAATCTTTTCATGGTTCATCCTTGAAAGGGTCAGAATTTCCTTCCTTTTTCAGGCTGAATAATATTCCATTGTACGTATATACCACATTTTGTTTATCCTTTCATCTGTCAATGGACACTTGACTATTGTGAATAGTGCTGCTTTGAACGTGGGTGTACATATATATTTCTTAAAGTTCTGCCTTCAGTTATCTGGGGTATATACTCAGGAATGGAATGCTGGATCATATGATAATTCTATTTTTAATTTTTTAAGGAACCACCACACTGTTTTCCATAGTGGATACACCATTTTACATTCCCACCAACAATATACAAAACTTTCAATTTCTCTACATTCTTGCCAACACTTGCTGTTTTCTGTTTTTGTGATAGTCGTCATACTGAGGAGTATGAGATGGAAGAGGTATGTCTTTTAAAAGAAATAATGCCAAAAACATGTAAAAGGTGATAGCAGCAACAAACTTTTGGAGGCTAGAAAGAAGAACCATGAATGGTAATTACCAATCCTAAGCTACCTGAATCCTAAATTGGTTGCAAGGAAAGCTAAGAAGCAACACAATTTGCCCTGCAGAACCCCAAAAGGCTTAGGAATTTAGTGGCACATATTCTCTCTAGAAATGAGGTTAAAGAGTGGCTGAAAATAGGAGGTCTGCTTGAAAGCCTATTTAATAAAAAGGTAAACTCAACAGTGACTTTACACTGGCGTCATGACCATCCCTTCCCCCAATCTGGCCAAAGACTGGATGCTCATTCCCTGGAAAAAGCAAAACTGAGGCATCTGGATACAGGATACCAGGCAATTAAGAGTGGGGAAGTTAAAGTGAAAAAGGGGAAGAAACAGCAAAAGCTTTCATAATGGATATGGAGGCATCCAACCTCTTCCCTACCCTGCCTTCTTGAACTCAAGAAGCCAGGCCTATATCCCTGCTATAGAATATTAAAATATTGGAAGATACTCTTTCTGGGGACTCCAATGAGAGCAAGAGAAGAGACCCAAAGATTCTCTTACTGAGCAAACCATCCAGCTTGCCCTACAGTAAGGACCGTGCTGATAAACCCTGTACAGAATTTTCAATCAGCTATTTACTACACCATTCTTGAACGTAAACAGATAGCCAAGGATCACCTGACCCTCTGAGGGCAGGCTCTAACATGAAAGACAGAAACCCAAATAGGCAAGCAGATTCAAAAGATAACAGAAATTTGGAGACAGCAGAATTAGGCTCTGCAGAGAGACTACATCTCTCTTGATGCACATACTACAGTGTGGGACCAGACAGCACACACAAAATAAATGAACAATAATTATTATCAAAAGGATAGGTAGAGAGGTAGAACTAACCTAGCCATTGGCCTTTAAACAACTGAGAGTTGAGATATTATATTTTGCCTTTATCATCCTAAGTGTACTCAGCCTTTTCTTACAGAATTCCAGAGCTGGGAAGATGAAATCTGAGAAAATGACACAGCCTGATTGCTTTCCTCCAATAGTGACTACACGTAAGTGTCTATTATTACTTTACAAGAGCAAAATTAGATACATAAAATTTTCAAGTTTTTAGAAAATTTTACAGTTTATGCTGTAATTAAAATTACGCTTATAGGGGCTTCCCTGGTGGTGCAGTGGTTGAGAGTCCGCCTGCCGACGCAGGGAACACGGGTTCGTGCCCCGGTCCGGGAGGATCTCACATGCTGCGGAGTGGCTGGGCCTGTGAGCCATGGCCACTAAGCCTGCGCGTCTGGAGCCTGTGCTCCGCAATGGGAGAGGCCACAACCGTGAGAGGCTCGTGTACCACAAAAACAAACAAACAAAAAAAAAAGCTTATAAAGAGCATAATGGAAAAATGGAAATATGAATATGTAATAGTGTTACTTTAAAAACTGCATGTCACAAACTATTGACAGTATATAGTATATAAATTGATAGTATATAGTATACTATAAACTATTGATAGTATATAGTTTCAGTTGTGTTACATCGGCCAGAAAAAAGGCAAAGTTAATTAAAATTGTATTGGGGTATTAGAGTGGTGAGATTATTTTCTGCTTTCATTTACTTTCTGACTTTTCTTTAGTTGCCTTTACTTTTACTGTTTTCACAGTAAAAGGAAAAATTAAAAGGGAGAAGATAATGCTGGTGTTACTGGATAGTCTTTTCAGAAACCAACATTGACATATGCTCAAGGTCATGTTTCAGTGACGTTCACTTGTGAAAGGGCCTCAAAGTCAGGCTGGGGAGGAGCCTTGGGGCCTGGCGTTGGCAGTGGGAATTGGGGGGGGGGCTTAATGAGGTGATGATGAGCCGAGGTGGTCCAAAGCTCCTAAGGCCCTTCATATATCAAGTGTCTCTGGATAATTATCAGTTTCAGGAGTTTCTGCAGCATTAGTGCAGCACCAGCCCAGGCAGGTTTTATCTCCCCCTACACTTAATTGAGTGCCTCAGCAGCTCCAGATCTCGGCCCTGAGTAAGTGAGAAAGAAGTTCAGTGGATCGTCTTGAAGGCCAGGGAGTGGAAAGCCACATCAATGTTTGGCAAGGAACTGCCTGGAAAAACTGCGCCAGGTACTGTGTTTGTGCTGGGGCCACAGCAGGTGGACATGCCCCTACCCTCATGGAATATATAATCGAGTAGGAACATTAAACCCATAATTACAAACAATCCATGAAAAATTCAAACATAATGAGCGTTATAAAAGGAAGTGCAGAAGATTTGTGGTTTTCATAGATATGACACACGAATTCAACTGTACACAGGATTCAGGAAGCAAATGAGAGATGCAGAGAGAAATTAAACAATATAAATAATGCAAGTGATTTATTTCACCATCCCACTCAGGGAACCCAGCTGGGTTGGCTTCAGCTCTGATTTTCCCATAGTGCACGTGTCTCCTATTGCTACATATGACTCTAACAAGCCCACTGTGTACAGTTCTGCAGGCACTGAACAATTTCAGAGGGCGCCATTTATATCATGGTCTACTACGTAGCCCCCTAGGGGTGCTCGGCTGAAAGTGATCTAATTTTTTCATAAACCTAGACCCTAAAATAGGCCAGTGTCTCAAAGGAAGAAGAAATAAATACTGTAATTATTGCCTGTGCTCGTTTGTCAGTTTCCACCGTGGAGCTCACTTTCTATGGGATTTTCAAGGATAATTCTGGCTGACAAAATTCTCACAATATGTACTGCCTATAGAACCAAGTCTTCCATTTTGATGGGTTCTACCACATCTGGAGGGTATGTTAGAGAGATCTGGTCTACTCAAGAGAGCCTCCCTGTAGGTCATTGAGACCAGAAGCACAAGCAGAACTTCTCTAGGGAGAGAGGCTGGGAAAGCGTGGCCAGAAGAGAGGAAAGTATTAGGTACCAAAGCAGGCAAGCGTGGAATGTGTTCAAGGAACTAAACCTGACATACGGGAAGAGCAGGAAGGAGAGAGCAGCCGAATTTACCTACCACCGACCCAAATCTTACCAAATCTGCAAGACTCCTTCACTTACTGACCCCACCAACATTAACTGAGAACTTACCCTTAGTAAGACACTTACCGCCTGAGCATTTTGGACTCCAAAGGTCTCCATTCCTTTTGATTCACAACATTTATTTCCTCCTGCTCATACGGCACTTAATCATGTGCTGTCACTTCAGTTCCAGAAACATTCATGGATTGCCTACTATATGCCAAGCAGCAAAAACTTCCCTGGACGTGGTAATGTTGTTCTGCATTTCCCTTGTTCCTCAGTTTTACTCAAAGGTTCAGGTCTCAACTCTTTGAGCAATCTGTGGACTCCTTTTGGGCAGAACTGTCACTAACGTATTCTCGTACCTGGCAGAGCGCCAGGCTCAGAGTGGATGCCCAATACACATGGTGAGGTACTGTTACATGTCTCTTATTGGTGGAGACTCCGAGGCACAAGGGGAATTAAACGAAGTGACAGAGGACACTCAACATAATTAGTAACAAAGTCAGGTGTAGGGGATAAATCTCCTATATGGGGAAAAGCTGGAGTCTGAGTCTAGCTTTTGCTTGTTTTGAAAATGTTGTCAAGTCACCTTCCCACAGTGGTTTAGAGAAAGTTCTAGAGCTAGACTGGTTTCAACTCCTGGCTTGGTTGTATGACACTAAGCAAGTTATCTAACCTCTCTATGCCTCTGTTTCATCACCTGTAAAATGGGGATAATGGTCTCTTAGAAGACTGTTGAATGAGTTATATGAGCTACTACAAATAAAGCTCTCAGAACAGTTTCTGGCATATAGAAGGTGCTCAATAATGACAGCTAAACTTATTATGTTAATGTTCCTGCTGTTTCCCCAAACTTGATGAGTCACTATCTTTATTAGTTATGATTAAATGTAGCTATAAACCCACAAAATAGTGACAGTAAAAAAAGCCAGAAATAAATTTCTCTTGCAGAGAAGTCCAGAGATAGCAAATCCAAGGCAGGTATGGTAGCACCACCAAAGTTCCCTACTCTGCCAACCCTGGGGTATGGCCCTTGTCTTCCTTATCTAAAACGGCTGCAAGAACTCCAGCCAACCTACCTGATTCAGGTATGCAGGAGGGTGCCTTTCCAAACAGCCCCCTCACCTTGCTTTAAAGGAGACCTCTCAGGAATTCCACAGAACACTTCTGCTTATATCTCATTGGCCAAAACTTAGATGAACATATGTAGCTGCAAAGGAAGCCAGGAAATGCAGTCTTTAAAGAGCCCTATATGCAGCTGAAAGCCTGACTTTTGTTAAGAAAAGGGATAAGAGTATACAGATGAGGTGGGCAGGTAGCTTCTCTGTACCTCTAGGTCATGTGCCATGAGCTAGTGATGAAGGTGGGAAGTTGATCCCAGGTCTGTCCAGTTTTATCAAAGCTTCGGGGTTCATAGCAAATCAAAGGACATTTTCTGAGCACATTTTCTCAAGATCTATAAAACTGCCTCTACTTTAATTATTTTGAAAGCATATCTCCCTTAAGGGAAATGTAACTATACGGGTCTGCTTCACTCTAAATTATTGAAAAATTGATTTTTTAAAAAGGAGTTCGCTAGCCAAGACTTTTGGAACCATCTTAATGAGCTTAAAAAGTAAAACTCCTAACTCTTTCTTTTGAAGAGTAGAATCATGTTTTTGCCAATAAAAAGAGAAAAACTGAACCCCTAGATTAATGGGCTTACCTATTCCTTAGTGATGGATAACCCATCTTTCACAAGTCTTTGACTTACAGAAAATAAAAGCCCATATTCTCATCACTATCGTGGTAAATTTCATTTTAAAACACACATTATTTACTTCATACTTATTATGTATTATCAATAATTCGAGTGCTTTTTATTGCCAAATCTTTAAAAATAAATGCATGTGATAGTGAAATTTCATGGAGGTATTACTGACTGAAGCATTTTTCCAATCACAAGGATATAGATGAGGCTCATAAAAAAGTCAGACCTGTGATTGAACATCCCTTTCAAATAAACATTACAGTCCTGAACAAATGCACTTTTACCCCCTGGCAAGCTTACTAGACTTCTACAGTATCACAGAGACAGTCCATAAGAAGCATTTGCTTTACGGCCAATGGAAAGAAAGAAGGTGATGGAGTAGGTGCACTGTGCTAGAAAAATGGGCAAGAAGAAAGAGGATACAAGGCAAAGTGCAGACGACACATCAGATATGGCCCTGTTCAGTGAGATGAGTCAGAAAACCAGTACACCGAATGATTCAGCACCATCCCCGTGAAAAATGCATGGATTGAAATGACTGGGGTTGTAATTTACTGGTAAAAAGCATGAGCTTTTGGAGTCAGAAAGACCTGGTTTTGAATCCCTGCTCCTCCAGCAAATAACTATGAGACTTTGGGCCAGTTATGTAACCTCTGTGAGCCTTGATTTCCATATCTATAAAGGCAGATAATAACACTTGTACCTCACTGGTTTGTCAGAAAGTTTACTTGATAATTCATGTAAGATGTTTGGCAACAGTTACTGGCACATAATACACACTCAACAAACAATAACTGTTATCAAGACGCTATTCCCTTTCCTTCTCTTTTTATACTAGACATCCTCCCTTCAAGAACTCTGAATCCTTCAACTTTTATTCTTTATAAAAGCCAAACTGCTGGAGGTACGGATGGGGATAGAGATGACTATTTGAATTCATCTCCCTAGAACTTCTAACTTCATTGAAGTTGGAATAATAGTGCGGAAATTGCTTTAGACAAGGGTTTCTGCTCTTGCTGTTGATTTACACTGTCACTATCTGCTAAAAATGAAAATGCAAATTTTGAACAAAGCCAAGGTTTCATCTAGGACAGGAAGGCGACGTTAAGATTGGCAAAAATTAATTAAAAATACCACTTACTGAACTGGCACGACAGAAATACCTCAAAAAGCAAAGAACAAAATTCAAACTAGATACAGAAAACAGACAATTTAAAACCACAGCAGAAAGTAAACCTGTTTAGGTTAAAGTTTGAAGCTATCATCGCAAATTCTGAAGAAGAGTATTTTATCCTCATAGGGCCCTGCACATCCTTTTCAATAAGAACAGTAAATGAATAATCTGCTTTCTCCATAGTCTATGTGCACATCTTAGGCAGGGGCCAGGTGTGTCTTCATCATACTCTACCTCCAGTATTTTGCACAATGCCTGGCACATGGAATACTCAATAAATATTGGTTGAACAAATCACTAAATGAATACTGAGACTTTTCCTGGATCATCATTAAACTTGGCCAAAGCCATTGGGAAGTCACTGCATGAAGTAGTAATGTTTCTGATCACCCACCAACACAGGAGATGAAGGTCACTGGCCCTCCAGTAGGAAACAGCTGAAAGAAATCTGAGAGATCATCTACTCTAATGGGTCTCAAAGTATGGCTGGAGGCTCGTTGGAAAAGCCCCACTCCACATCTTCTGAACCAGAAACTCTACAGGGGGCCTGGCAATCAGTGTTTTAAGAAGGCCTGCAGTTTGAGAGGAGCTGATATAGTCCAATCCCCTCAGCTTATAGGAGAGGAAATGGAGGCAGAAAATGGGAAAATCAGCTGTTTTCCCAGAATCAAATTTTGTAATAACTAGAAAATTAAAAGGTGCCAAATTTACCACTTGGCTTTGTGACATTATTCCACCACTCTGAGCTTCAGTTTCCTTACCTGTAACCTGGGAAGAACAATACTTACTCATGGGGGTTATAATAATTAAATGATACCATAAATAAAGGACGTAGAATAGAGTACATGTTCAACTAAGTTCAGTTCTCATGCCACCCTGTTCCCTCACGCTTTAGGGTAGACTGAGGAACAGTCTCATAGGAGTTGACATCCATTTCTACTGAGGATAGAAAAAAAGATGTTGGAAAACATACATCAACTTAATTAGTATGGCAAAGACTAACAGTTGGTCCCCCATATACATTCTCTGTCCCTTCTATAGTACAGCTGGGCACATGGCCAGCAGCTAAAGAATGTATTTCCAAGCCCCTCCTGCAGCGAGTTCTGGCCTTGTGATGAGGTTCTGGTCAAGGGGATGAGAGTAAGAATGATCTGTGTAAGTACTTGTTCATGACCTTGAAGGAGAGAACTATATGTTCCCCCTCCTCTTTGTTCCTTCCTGAGGGCTGGAATGGGCTTCCTTCAGTCATACGGTCAAAAACCCTGTGAATGGCAGAACACCAGTTGAAAAGCCTGTATCCTTGAATCCATTCAGGTGCAGTACAGCCCTGGACCAAGAGAAAGAGAACCCTTTCTTGTTTGAGCCACAGTAATTTGAGATTTTATTGTAGCAACAGCCTACATTCTAAGTAATAAAAATCAGAAACTCTAGTCATATATATGTTCATTCAGAAACGACCATAAAATTATATGGTATATACTAGATTCTTTCTTGTTGTGCCCAAAGTGGTTAGAATGTTCCATAAAAGGCAATTATTTCAATATACAAACTAAATCTCAGACTATGCAGGACTGTCAAATAAAAACTGTTATCTTGGGCTTCCCTGGTGGCGCAGTGGTTGAGAGTCCGCCTGCTGATGCAGGGGACGCGGGTTTGTGCCCCGGACCGGGAGGATCCCGCAGGCCGCGAAGCAGCTGGGCCCGTGGCCCGTGGCCGCTGGGCCTGTGCGTCCGGAGCCTGTGCTCTGCGGCGGGAGGGGCCACGGCAGTGGGAGGCCCACGTACCGCAAAAAACAACAACACAACAACAGAAACAAACAAACAAACAAACAAAAAAACTGTTATCTGGGCCTAAAACTACAGATAAGTGTGTTTAGTGTATGTGTGTATATATATACACACACAATTTCATATATATATATATTTCCCCTTTGGGAAATGTAGTCAAGATTCCTATATCCCCAAACTTTTTAATGTTTTTAAGCAGGGTCTCTCTTTTAAATAAATGGTCATTTTTGCAGGGGCGAGAACTTGCTCAAATATGAAAACATTTGCACATGATTCATATAATTGAGCTTGAGGTTGGAGTTTGCTACCATGAAGACTACAGGCTTCATTTCAGATTTGTGTCTGGCAAAGCCCACAGGAGGTTCTAACATCAGGCTGGTTTTTGAAATAATTCCAGGGTGACCTAAGCCATTAAAAGAGGACTCAGCTGGTGATAAAAGGATCTTGGTAAACACGATCATCAACTTGACAAACACATTCGTCTAGAGACACCTAACCCTTGGTCTGTACCCCTATAAACTGAAGTTTCTGAATAGTTTAGAATACCCGAGAGAGTACAGATCGTGTTCACCATCTGGTTATCAGCCCTGCGCTTCCCCCACTTGCATAGCTCGGCTGATGATGGCATGAGGAAATAAATCAATTACACTGGCCAAGAAGTAGTTAACATAGACCTGAACTAGTATTCACAGCATCAGGAAACAGGATTCTATAAATCAGATTTTTTCCCTATCAGTTTTTACAAGATACTCTCTGTGAAATATATCCAACCACAGACACATTCCCATGGGAACACATGTTTCTTCATATGGACAGAGCTGAGATAAAGCGGAGCAGCGCACCTCTCAGAAAGACTATCTTTCCAAGTCAGAAAGCTGTTCAGTTCAATCTTGTAGCCCCTTAGCTTTGCAAATACGATGTCAAAGTTCTTTCCAGTGAGCTGAACGAACTGTAGATGGTTTCAGCATCATGGAAACAGAAACTAGGAATCTGTGCCTTGAGACTTCTAGGTTGAGAGCAAAACAGTCAATAGAATTGAAGGCTGAACTGGTTAATTTACTTTCACAAAAACTCTATTTTGTTGGCTGTTCATGTTTAATAGATATGTACACCTTTGCTCCCTTCTTGGCTCCCACATGTCTGTGGTTCTGATGAGGAGAGTAATTGTTGAAGAAAGAGGATGAGAATCAGGAAGAGAAGAATTGTGTAGGGAAAACACACAAAGGACCATTAGGAAACACGATGTGGGTTTGAGCCCAGGATCTGCCTCAAACTAAATCAGAGACCGTCCCTAATTATTTCACCTCCCTGGGCTTCAGTTGTTTCCCTTGTAAAACCAGGTAGATGCTCTCTATGTTCTTTTCCAAGTATTAACATTCTAAAAACATATCTTTTTAATTTAAAGAACTTTACATTGTTAAGGAAAGAAATGGCAAAAATGAACCTCATTATTTCCTTGTTTAAAATCCTTCAATAGCTCCCTGTTGCCTAATGCAATGGTTTCTAACATTTTGATTGTGCATACCACTAAGTCTTTAGCACCAGTTCCCAATATATATTTATTACTTATAAATTACATACATATGCTCTTGAATTTATGCATTACATGTGTGCATTATGAACATACATAAAAATGGAATTTTAAAAGAAATAAATAGAAATTCTAAATTTCTTTCCATACTCAATGGACCATCTTGCTTGACGTCATTTAGGGTACAAGATACCATTTTGAGAACATGAAGATACAGGATAAAGCTTAAGTAACTCATTGTGCATAGAAAGGCCATTATACTTTGGTCCCTGCCTACGTTTCCAGTTTTATCCCTCCCCTTTTCTGGCCTCTAACTCAATGTTCCAGCAATTTCTCCCTTGTACACACCCTATTACTCAGCTCTGAACCTTTATGGATGCTCTCGCTTCTATCAGCAATATCCTTCATTAAACTCTTCACCTGGAAAACACTTTCTCATCTATGGCAGAGACTAAGAGTTGCCTACCTAGTCACACATCCTTCCCTTCTTTCTCAATAACACAACTCTGATTTTATTGGAGGCTGCCATGCAACCAAGTGAAAAACATCTTTTTTCAGCTTCCCTTGCAGATAGTTGTATTTGTGTAATACGATTCTCGCCAATGAGATGTAAGCAGAAGTGGCTAGTGAGTTGTCAAAGAGAACATTCTAAAATGGAATCAGACTCATTGAACATGCACAATTTTGCCCTTGGCCCTGCTCCTCTTCTGTCTAGAACATGGACTTGACACTAGAGGCAAGACAGTAAGACCATAAGAGGAGGCTCGGCGGTGAGGCAAAGGGTGTGATGTGCAGAGGACTGAAAGAAGGGCAGTGGACCAGAAGACAGACATCAGAGGGAAAAATGGTGCCAGAAGGGAAGGCCATGGTGGAACTTTTGTTTTGTGCCATTTTCATTATAAAATGTTCATGCAGGCTGCAGTATGCAAAATGGGTTGAAGAAAGCAAGTTTCCACTCAGTGACAAGTGCTAGAAGCCTGTTGAATAGCCCAGATGGGAGATTACAGGAATATAAACTTGGTGGAGAGGGCATGAATTAGAGATGTTTGGAGGATGAAACTGATAGCACTTAGTAACTGAGTAGACACGGGGAATCCAGGAAAAAGCGGTGTCAAGGGCTTGCAGAACTGGATGGGTGGTGCTACTCTTCACTAAGATTAACAAAACAACAAATGAACAATCCTGCCCTCTGTGCTTGCAACCAGAATGCTGAGTGCTGCTGGAGAAAATTACACAACAGGGCAGATTAATAATAAATTCATGACCACCCCTCACCCAGGCTCTCAGTACCATTCATCAATCCTCCAGGTTTTCGCTAATCATCTTGCTCCCACATTCTCTATTTAAACCTGTTCCACTCTTCTCAAACTTCTGACTCCCCCACTTCTCTACCACACTCACAGATGATCATCTCATCTCCAGCTTCACAGAGAAAACAGAAGTCACCTGAAGGGAGCTCCGTCAATTTCCCATTCTGAGCCTACACTCCCCCAGGTCTCCCCATCTTCTTCCTGTCTATTACAGTAGAAGGGCTATATCCCTGCTCCTGTCTAGAAGCCAATGCCTCCTGCCTTCCCTGGGAACTTACAGTGCCCATTCTCCCTTCTCTCTCTGGTATCCTCAACCTATCACTCACTACTGGAACCTTCCCATCAGCAAGTAGACCTGCTCAAGCAAACCTCTGCCATCTTCAACCAACCAAGCAACTGAAAACTCCATCCACTTTCAGCTATTCCTCCTCTAGCAACTGCCCCCATTTCTCTTTCTTTCCCTTCCAACCAAATTTCTTAAGAATTGTCTAGGGGACTTCCTTGGTGGCACAGTGGTTAAGAATCCGCCTGCCAATGCAGGGGACATGGGTTCGAGCCCTGGTCCAGGAAGATCCCACATGCCGCGGACCAAATAAGCCCGTGTGCCACAGCTACTGAGCCTGTGCTCTAGAGCCCGCGAGCCACAATTACTGAAGCCCGCGCGCCTAGGGCCCGTGCTCCTCAACAAGAGACGCCACCGTAATAAGTCCACGCGCAGCAATGAAGAGTAGCCCCCACTCGCCGGAACTAGAGAAAGCCTGCACACAGCAACGAAGACCCAACACAGCCAACAATAAATAAATAAAAATGAATTAAAAAAAAGAATTGTCTACACTTGCTGGCTCTGTCTTCTCAGCTATTATTCTGAGTCTGCCATCTCAGACTACATATCTGACTACATGTCTGACATGTGGCTTGAATCCACACTAGCCAGCTGTGTGACTCTGGGTGATTAATTTCTTTGGACTCAATTTACCTCTTCTGTAAAAGGTTGGGGGGAGGTATAAGATGACTGCGGGCTGCAGTATAATAATCCATAGTGAGCACGCAGCACAGTGTCTGGCATCCGGTCAATGTTAGTTGTAGCTGCTGAACTAATCACCATTTCTCAACCCTCATCACCTGCCCCCACTAGTATAATAAAGTCACTTTATCAAATGGATAGTTTTGAGTCCTAATCGCATTTCCTCTCTCAACCTCCCCGGAGACTGTTCCCTCCCATTCTCAACTCTCCTGGTCTGATTAGCTCCCTGTTCATTACTCTTTAGCTTCTTCTACAGGCACATCCTCCTCTACCTGGCCTTTAAGGGTTGCACTTCCTTTCCCCCAGATCCATTTGTCTTCTTCTGCTAGAGTCTCTGACACATAATAGGAGCTTCAAATATCACCTATGCTGATGACGTCCAAATCTCTATTTCTAACCATATCTCTCATCTCAGCATAGACCCAACTGCCTACTCCTTGTCTTCATTTAGATATCTCAGAGGCAGGACTCATGATCTCAACTTTCTCTCCTTTGTTTTAACTCTCCTCAGAAGACTTTCTTTGTGTATTTTCTAACACTTCTACATCCATTCATTTACCAGATATCTATTGAGTACCTACTATGTTCCAGAGTTTTTTCTATATACTATTTTGTCTTAGAAAATATTTGAGAGAGCTTATAACTAGTAGGCAAAGACAGAACAAGGGAAGTGGGATTAAAGATTAAATAAAGATTAATTAAAGATTAAATAAAGCCAAAGATAGGAACAAAATGAATTGAGATGGGCCTAAACATATATAACAGTGGCTTTAAAATCCACCAAAAAGGAGTCTCAATTTTGCTTTAAATTCTCAAGCAGCTAAAGGGGTGAGGAATATCTTGCCAGTGACTCAATAGGATGCCCATGAGAAAATAAAAATAATTATTCAGAAAAACTAAGACAAACTAAAAATAATTTGAGTACTCAGATCAGACAAGGTTTTTTCTGTGAGGCCTGCATTATGAGGTCTCTGTATGAGGTCATTCTAATGACCAGACATTATTCAGGAATTACTTTCTCAATGTGGCAGGTGGGTGAACTCAGGTTCAGATACTTGCTTCATACTAGTCACACAGCCAGGGAATGGCAGGGCCAAGATTCAAACTCATGTACGTATGGCTCCTAAACCCATGTTCTTTCCATTCCCTGATAGTGCATTTTAAAAATAAATGTCCCCCACCTAGCATCTCTGAGACAACAGATATCTACATACAATGTCCATAACAGGACAACATATGATATCGTGAAAGCTCTGTATCTTAAAGAACCCCTGGCAGCTTCTGTACTTTCAATTTAAAGAGAAATGCATAGCCCTTGGTAGAAAAGATTGCGGGAAGGGAAGAACATGAAGTATTAATAAACATCGTAAAATCATTACCTGGTCCCTTAAGTAGCCTCTGAAGTAAGGGCAGCGGGGAAAATAAAATTGCAGGAGGTTTTTTTTCCCCCTCCTAATAGATTGTACATTTCAACAGCTAAAAGGGTATGAAAATTTAACGGAATTTTTAATGTCTTTCTAGATTTTACGATACCACAAAGAGATCATCTTCATTCTCCTCGCCACGAGAACAGATGGGTGACGGGGCCTCCTCCTGCCCGCAGAGGCTGTCTGAGCAGCAGGCAAACTTCTGGGATCAATAGGGTTCACGGCAACGTGATATCTGCCAGCAAACCTTGGAGAAGGCCATTAGTCAACCGGTGACCCGCCAACCTGACCACAGCAGCCTTCTGATGTGGATTCTCAGAAAGGTTAGCCAGTGCTGGGAAACTGAAAAGGTCATGGGTATCGCACCATCAAAACTCTACAGAACTGGGGTAAAGGGCAAAGCAGAGGAGCTAGGAAGTCAGAGGTAAGGGCCACCTCAGAGGCCAAGGTCGTCACCCATCCACTGTGTGACCAAGAGAAGCTAAGCAGGAGAGGCAGCAGCTGACATGTTACATGTGATGGAGAAGGGCAACCACTGGAAATGGCTGCCTTTCAAGAACACTGAACTAAATGTCCTCTAAATGGATGACAATCATGGCATGAGCTCAGGTGTCCAACCAGGATCTAGAAGCTAATAACTTTCAGAAGAAGGGGGGGGAAATCCAAAACTGAACTGTACATTTTAATGTGATTAAAACACATGCTGCTTTGTAAGATGTCATATTGTTCACTTGTTCTTCTGGAATTTCAGAGGAGCCGAGATAGTTCTATTCATCTGGGAGCCACATCCTTAGGCCTCCTTCCCCTATGCTATTTCAGAGAAAGGGAAGAAGGAACCTCTGAGATGGCAGGCATCTTTTGTGATCTTCTTGAGGAATCTCCTTGAGTCAGCAATGAGAAGGGGCTTTGGTGTCCAGCAGATCTGGATTAGGATCTAGCTCCATGATTTACTAATGTTTTGACTTTGGGCAGGTGATTTCATTAAATCAGACAACCCCAGACTCTTCAACTGTTTCTTGCATTCACTGGGTCTAAATTATCTTTTTCTATCTGCGTCATTTTCCTGCAGATAAACGAATTTTTTTGTCAGTGGCCTTTATAAATGTGAGGCCTAGAATGGGACACATGATTTCAGATCTAATCCGACCAGAAGTGGCTCTTCCTATCTTGATCTGAACAGTGCAGCTGTATTAGTGCAGCTCAGCCCCAGGAGGCTCTGCAGCCTTGTGGTCAGATATGCAGGCTCTAGAGAAGACCTGTCTCTGGCTCTATTACTTACTGTGTGACTTTGAGCAACTTACTACTCTGGCCTTAGTTTATTCATCAGTAAAATAAGTATAATAGTACCTACCTAGACTGCTTAAGGGTATTAAATAAGTTAATAGTTATAAAGCATCTAGAAGTGACTGGTACATAGTAAGTACTCAACAAATATTTACTTGGTTCATTACTCCTTAGCAACCAAGTATTCTCTAAGAAATCTAGGTTACTACTGAGTTTACATATGCACCATTGTTTTCCTTCCTTGTATTTTTTTTATTGCAGCATAATTGACATATAACATATTAGTTTTAGGTGTACAACACAATGATTTAATATTTGTAGATATTGTGAAATGGTCATCGCCGTAAGTCTAGTTAACATCCATCACCCCTGGCCTCTGGCAACCATGAATAATATCCCATTGTGTATATATTCCACATCATCTTTACCCATTCATCTTTCGATGGGCACTTAGGCTGCTTCAATATCTTGGATATTGTAAATAATGCTGCAATGAACACGGGGGCACATACACCTTTTAAAGTTAGTGTTTTGATTTTCTTCAGATAAATATCCAGAAGTGGAATTGTTGCATCTTGTGGTAGTTCTGTATTTAATTTTTTGAGGAACCTTCATAATGTTTTCCACTGTGGCTGTACCAATTTACATTCCTATCAACAGTCATAAATGTTCTCTTCTCTCCATATCCTTGCCAACACTTTATTGTCCTTTTGATAATAGCCATTCAAGAGTGTGAGGTGATATCTTACTGTGGTTTTGATTTGCATTTCCCTGATGATTAGAGATGTTGAGCATCTATTCATGTACCTGCTGGCCATCTGCATGTCTTTTTGGAAAAACATCTATTCATATCTTCTGTCATTCCTTCCTTGTATTTTCTAATGAAAAGACATGACTATAAATCCTTAGTAAAAATTCACCTTGTTAAGTTTAGGCTACCTTCTAGTCTGCTGATATTCAAAATAATTTTTGGATTATGTTATTCAGTGTATTAATTACGGTTCCTTGTTTTGTATCATTTACATATTTATTCATCAAGTCTTCTATGTATTCATCTAAGTTGTTGATTGAAAATATTGACAAGGGCAACTTAAAACACAATTCTGCATTTCATACCAGGAACTCACAAATAGGTTGAGATTTGGCCCTTTACAAACAGTCTTTGAGATGATTTCTCAGCCATTTTGGGATCCATTCTTGAACATATTCATTTCAACTGTCTCTACCTTCATTATAAGAAAACTTTAAAAATTCTCAAAAAATGTGTAGCATGCAGGATACTTCTCTTCTATGCCATTTTATTGATCTATTGTGTTCTCAAAATTCTAATTAAATCATTTATTTATTAAATAATACTTAATGAGCAGCTGTTCTGTCAATAAACAGATAAATAAATATAATAATAAGGCAATTTCAGATAGTGACAAATGCTAAGAAGAAAACACAACAGAGAAACAGAATACGGCTAGAGCAGGGGGTGGGGATGTTAGGACAGGTGGGAAGGGAAGGCTCTCCTCTAATGACATTTGAGCCGAGACCTGAACAGAGACAAAGAGATAGCCATGTGAATATTTTGAGAAGGGCCAAGCCAGACAGAGGGCAGAGATAATGCAAAGGCAACATACACTAGAAATGTTTGAGGACCGAAAGAAGGTCACTGTGGCTGGACAGTGACTACATGGGGGCATTGGTAAGCAATAAAAAAGAGAGAGAGGGTGAGAAATATCACATAGGACTTTGTATAACATGGCAAGGGATTTAGATTTTTTTTTCCAATTGTAATGAAAAGCCCCTGGAAGAATTTAGGCAGGAGAGTAACATGATCTGATTTACATTTTCAAAATAATATTCTGGCTGCCATGTAGAAAACAGATTATCAGAGGGAAGAACATAACCAAGGAAACCGATGAAGAGGCTGGTGCACTAACCCAGCAAGAGATGAAAGTACCTTGAACTGGGAGGATAACAGTGGAAAGGGGTAGGAATAGCCTAATTCCGGTTCCTTTTGGAGCAAAGCAAAAAGGACTTGTTGATGAACTGAATGTAAGGTGTGAGAGAAAAAGAAGCATCAAGAATCACTTCTAGGTTTGGGTCCTGCCCAACTGGGAGAATTGTGGTTCCTTTTACTGAGATGGAGATGCCCGAAGGAGCAGCGTCTTGTGCGGCTGGGCTGTGTGGGCAAATCAAGAGTTCTGTGTTGGAGCTCAACCTCCCTATCCATCTATGTCTCTATCAAACATTCATTTAGTGGTGATGCTAGGACACAAAGAGGAAACAAAGAGTCTTAAAACACAGAGAGTCTACAAGAGGATACAAAAGCAGACAAGATAGAAGCACCAGGTGCTACTGGAGCTTGGTCTATGCACCAACCACCCAGACAGGGAGTGTTACTGACAAAAGAATTTCAAGAACAGGCAACACCTAAGGTTAGGGTAGCAGGACTTATTCATAGTGAACCCAGACTACCTCCTGATGACACCTTTCACAATTATAGGCTTAATAATCAAAACCAAGATATCATATCACTAATATGAAGGACACAGGTCAATAGTTTTGAGGGACCGAACTTTTGGAATATTGGGATAACATATGACCATTTCCTACCTCTAAGCAGCAATTCAGTCTTATTCTCAGGGGCTCCAAGATCATATCTACAACTTATTTTCTTCACTGTGGATGCCTGATTAGGCATGAATATACAAAATAGACTGAGATGGTCAAAATACTCTTCTTAGGTGTTGTTTTCTTTCAGCCACGCTTGGTCTGAATGAAGCTGTTTCTCTGGGATAACGATTTCAGCATCCTCTTGCATCCTGCTGGCTTCCAACTTTCTCAGCTCTGGCCACACTAGCCTCATTTCACCATGCCCCCTCCTGCCAGAGTCATTCAAATGCTGTTTCCTCTGCCCCAAGCATTGTTCCCACCCCTCTTCACAGAGTTAATGCATATCAACCTATTTTCAGCATCACTTCCTCAAACATTTCCTAGTTTCTCTGACAAGTTCATACCCCTTCTTATATTTATACCCTTGAAGCCCCTTTTCCCCATTCTTTGTAGCATTTACCTCAGTGGCAATTTTGTTCTGGGTCGATTAATGCTCTCTCCACTAGACTAAACACTCTAGGAAGGCAGGAACCCTGCTGGCTTTGATTCACCATTATTCTCCAGCATGCAGCATGATGCCTAGTACTGTTAAGTTGATGAACAAGAGCAAAGAAGGAAAATAAGAGTCTTTCCTCTCTTTTTTTTTACTCAGTCATTAATATGATCTTGTCTTTGCACCCCATTAGCCCAACCTTCTTTGTTTTCCTTCCTTTGAATAGAATTATCATAAATCCTTTTTAGTTATTCATAGGATTTGGCATTAGGGGAGCCCAATGTTAGCTCCACTATGATATAGAGTACTGAATCTTCTTTTGTTGGTTAATTTAGTTACTGTTTACTGGGGTCTTACCAAAAGTCAGACACTTCATATTTTATACATATATATATATGTATATATATATATATATATATATATATATATATATATAAAATCACTGCTTCATAAGGACGATGCAAGGTAGGTATTCCTATACCTGTTTAATAGATGAAGAAATCCAGTCTCAGAGAGGTTTAGTGATTCATCCAAGGTTATACAGACAAGAGGTAAATCTGGGATATGATCCTTGGTCTTTCTGACTTTAAAGCTCATGATTTTTGGTTCCCCCAAATGTAAATCTGTGTTAAAGCCTATTTTTCGAATTTGATGGGAAATATAAATGTGATAGTACATGAAAAGAAAAACTCTTCTAAAGTTGTAAAGCATTGTAGGAACATTAGTCACTGAGTTTCCCAGTTAATTATCACCAATGCATCCTGTATTTTTTTAATTTGCCTGTGGATATGTGCTCTTTTGTTCATGAGAAAAAACTAAAGATTGCCATTTTTGGGACTGAAGAATTTAGGAAAACCTGTAATTCAAATCAAGGTAACCTCTTTTTTTTTTTTTTTTCCCAGTACGCAGGCCTCTTACTGTTGTGGCCTCTCCTGTTGCGGAGCACAGACTCTGGACGCGCAGGCTCAGTGGCCATGGCTCACGGGCCCAGCCGCTCCGCGGCATGTGGGATCTTCCCGGACCGGGGCACGAACCTGTGTCCCCTGCATTGACACGCGGACTCTCAACTACTGCACCACCAGGGAAGCCCAACGTAACCTCTTAAAGAGTTAAGAATGTGATTATGATTTAGAAACAGATTATGATTTAGAAGCAGACATCTGATTAGTTTTATTATATCCAACTTGGAAAAAAAAAACCTGTGTGAATACAAAGGTGGAGCTCAGAAAAAGACATTCCCCAAAGTCAGAAGAAGTTGGTAATAATTACATGGGATTACTCAAAGGGAACTGGCCTAGGCATGCATGACCTATAACTTAGAGAGGAGTTTGTGTTCAGGAGAACAGGAAGTTGTTAAGATACTAAGAAGTAACATTTTCTGAAGACTCTGTATGTGTTAGGGACATTACCTGCAATGTTTTCTTTAATCTTCAAAATATACCAATTAAGGCTCAGAAAAATCAAGTACCACATACAGCAATACGTATGACAGAGCCAGAACTGAACTCAGGAATGTCTGACTCTGGTGACCAAACCCTTAATTATTGAAATAGGCAATGGCTAATATAGTACTTAATTATTTTACTTTATCTACATCAGTCACTAAAAAGCTTGCTTGATATAGTCCAAGATGCAACCAGCTGCTTGGGCAAAGTTCGGTTCCTTCATGTTCAAGGTTGAAGACTGGACAACGGGTTGGGTGAATTCACCTAAGTCTTTCCCTCAGTGACATTCTCCTAGTGCTTAGTCCCCTTCAAGTGACAGTATCCAGATTGGCTAAATGACCAAAACTGGTTGAAAAAATAGTCGTAGTGCGACAGTAGTGCAACAGGACTGGGAGTTGGAAGACCTCGTTTCTGATCTCAGTTTTGTCACTAAGATGCTGCAAGACAAAGAAATTCATCCTGCCTCCCTGAGTCTTGGTTCTTCATCTATGTATTAGAGCAAAATCTCCATGATCCCTTTTGGCTCCGGTATTCACTGGCTGTCCAGTGGTAGGAAGAGAAGCTGGAGGTTGACCTCACTTTTGGGAGGCTCCCAATTATCTTCCAGGTGCCATACTGAAAGGAGCAGCAGCTACATGAAACCTTGTATACAGCAAAACCTCTGAAAGCCATTACCTTACAACATGATGTGGTCATCACTGTTCCCTTGCCCTTCTGGCTCTGCAGGACTATTCCTGGAAGGGCCAGCAGCTGAAATAGTACTTCTGGGAATCTAAGGGTGGTGAAGAGTGGGGAGCACAGGTACTTCTTTGAGGCCCACTGGTAGGAAACATAGAGTATCCAGGGAGTGAAGACTTGTCCTCCAGTGCCAAGGTACACTCAAAAATGATAACAGCTAACATGTCTACAGGCTTTGTAGACATTGTCCTCTGATCTGATATGTCATTTCAGCTTCCCAACAAATCTTGATGGAAAGGAAGGTACATAATGGGTACCATATGTAATTAAAGGAAAGAAATGGGCTTGGGAAACACACACACACACTCTTTCTCGTCTTCATAGGAGCTACAAAACTCCTAAAACTGCCTTCACTTTTATTTACAGCATTGGCAGGATAGTAACGGCACCATCTCTTGAGAGCAATGAAGCCAATCTTGTGACGCTGAGTCTCTTACCAGAGGCCCCAGCTTCAAGGAAGGATAAAAGTCCCACTGGAAATTAAACCCAGGCCCCTCTCCTATCCCATCCTCCGCCACTCATCACCACCCCATCCCAGGTCCACTGCTCTAGCCACACTCAACCATTCACAGACACTCACACTCTTCCATGCCTCCATGCCTCTGCCTATGTTGTTTCTTCTGCCTCACAAATCATTTCCCCTCTTTGCTTGGTAAACTACTACTCATATTTTTTCAGACACATCTCAAATGCTAGCTCATGCAAAGACTTCTTTGATACAGCCTCTAGTTGTTAGTGACTTCATGCTCTGCTTACCCAAGTAATTTGGACATCTCTAGATTATTGAAAAACACAAAAAACACTGAGATTATTAATTCAATTATCTCCACCCTTCACCCCCAAAGACATGAGATCCTCAAGAGGATGGACCATGATGAATTCATTTTTGTTTCTCTGGAACTGAGACCAGCACCTAGCACATAGGAGGCACTCAGTAGTATGGCTGGAGGGATGGATGCATGATTGGATAGGTCACTAACTGACAGGAAGAACTCTAGGTCATTCTCCATCAGGCAGAAGTTTAATTTTAAAGGGTAAAGTAAGACAGTATGATACACAGAGGATATATTCTTGCCTCAAGTCCTGGAAAGACCATGTTCTGCCACTTGGGCAGGAATGAGAAGGATGTTAAGAGTAGACAGGGTAAGATCAAAGGCCCAGGGTCAAGGGCAAAGCCCAGTCCAGAGCACCCACGGGATGGTCTCCTTCAGGACAAGGAAGAGGTCGTACAACTGGCCCCAACAGAGACTGGAAAATGCTGCGATTACCTGTGGCCAAAGGTTTCTCCAGACCTCCCAATCTAAATTACTAAAAACAGCACTGGCATCTTGTGACACCAAGAGGGTGCAGCAGTTCAGCAAAACTCTAAATGAAAAACAAGTTTCACATTCTAAGGAATGAATGGATAAATCCTTGTAAACATGTCCAGTTCTATTGGGCAAATTCAGAACACTGAGTATTCATAGCTTAAAAGGATTTTATAATCTCCACAACTATGGATGACACTATTGGACTCAGGCTCCCAACACTGGTCCTAATAAATACTGCTGGTGAAAACCCCTTGGGCATGTTTCCACAAGGGCATTTCCTCTTCTTTCCCCGAGGATGGAGCAGCCCTAGTATACACACTCTCATCTCCTGCTTCTATACTCTTTACTTTTTCCAGCCTGGGAAGTAGGAATCGTTTAGCTGATCCATGAGACTCTGGAAAAAACCAACACCTACGGGGCCATGTGGAAGTGGAGCAACAGCCTTGAAATGGGGTCAGTAAAGGCTTGGCATGTGTCTACTTGAACAACCTGTGGGCTCTTTGGATTTAAACCACCTGAGGGCCAGTGAGCTCTTGGAGTTTGAGTTTAAATTCAGCAGATCAAGTGCCGAAGCAAGCCCAGCCAGATGTCTTGTCTCTTTGTCTCAGCTCCTTGGCCTGCCAATGAATGGATCAAGTCAGTGCCATGCAGGTCCCAAGGTCCAGAAAAGAGGGTAGGATTCCCCCCACTGCTCTTTAATTCAGTCTAACCGAAGTCAATATCACGCTTTGCTTCAGGTGTCTCTGAAATTTTCTCAACTGGTTGGACTCTGGAGAGGGACAGTGGTGAGTTCTGACATATCTATGTCCCAAACACATACATGTCATTAGTCAAGATTCTTTAGCTATAATTTTAAGCCTACAGGACAAAAATATCTAAAATTCAGCTTCAGTTAACTGCAGGGTCTATTTTACTCTATGGAAAAGCGATATTCCCAATCTTCCTCAAATAAGTTGTTTCAGTTATTTGGGGTTTTTTTGTGAAGGAGTCTGTAATATTTCCTGTCTGGAAAATCTCTGAGAGACTTGTTGTAGAAATGAGCTCTCATTCGGGGGAGACGGGGGGCGGTGTCTTCCACAGGAGCCCTTCTTCAGTGGTAAACAGGTTAGTGAAAAAGGACTGTGAACACTGAATTTATGAAACAAAAGCATTGTCTATCAACTTGTAGTATCATTTAATTCAAAAGAAGTTATAGGGTCCATTAACTATTAGGAATAATCAAAGCCAAAGGGGGGCTTATTTAATCAAATCCTTCATTCAAACATATGTTCAACAAATACTTCATCAGTATGTACCATGTGCCAGGTGAAGGGCCCACAGTGTCCGACGTCTAAAACGTGGTCTCATAAAGGGAGAGAGACCCAGTGAAAAAATGCGGTCTCCCTCCCCTTAAGGAATGGTCCCGTTTACATTGGCTTCATCATCATTTCTGCCTCTCATTTAACAGTTAGTTCCTGCATTGCCTGGCTTCCCTGACCCCACAAAACGAATGATCTATAAGCTAACACACTGTACCTTTTTATGTAACAAGGCTCTTTCTGTAACGCAGATAGTCACTCTATAATTCATCTATGCTGTACACACGCATAAAGTGGCCTGCCCCAATAATACAATGAAGCACTTTCCCCAGGAAGTGAAAAAGCAATGGAACCTGCTGAAAGAGAGCCTGGATAATCAATTAGAACAGGTGGGATGTTGCTTCTCTTCCTAAGGGTCCTTCCTCCCTGCTGATCTCTTCCTTCTTGTTTGCTTTTGATACATGTGTAGGATTAGATGGGTAACCAGGGAATGATCCACAGAGAACTGAAGGTCAAAATCTATTGACACAGATCATTTAATTGGACTATGGGTATATAATTCCCTACAAAATACTGGTTTGGGTTTTCTCCATCAATTCTGAACATGAAATCAACTAGTATAGTTTTAATTGTCAAGAAATATCAAGGGTAAGCTGAGACGAAGCGAGAGAGTGGCATGGACATATATACACTACCAAAGGTAAAATAGATAGCTAGTGGGAAGAAGCCTCATAGCACAGGGAGATCAGCTCGGTGCTTTGTGACCACCTAGAGGGGTGGGATAGGGAGGGTGGGAGGGAGACGCAAGAGGGAGGAGATATGGGAACATATGTATATGTATAACTGATTCACTGTGTTATAAAGCAGAAACTAACACACCACTGTAAAGCAATTATACTCCAATAAAGATGTTTAAAAAAATGTCTACTATATTCTTTTGATTCACAAAACTATTTTTTTCTTTTACTCTGTATAACGTTCCCAAACCAAACCATCCAAATACCTCCTTAAGGAAGGCATTAGGTAGTAACATTTTATCTTTGGAAACTTGCAAGTAGTTACTTAAAACATTGTAAATTTCTTCCCCTGTCCTTGAAATGCACCATATAAATATTGCATTTGATCCTTAACTTACACTTCATAAATAATTTATTTCAAAAATGTCCCTCCATAAGACTATCAGTTGCTGAGGTGTTCAGTTTTCAGGGAAAGCATTTATTTACTGCATGAGCCCAGGAAGGCTGGTTAAGACTTGGCTAAAAGCTCCACATGGAGCGAATTATGGTAATTATATTAATGCTCAAATCCATGATGTGCTGTTCAAATCTGTTAAAAGGTTTTGCACTGTAGTGTCCACATTTGATGGGTAATGAGTCCACTGGAAATGTTTAACACTTCATAGGGAGGCTTCCGAGATTCATTTCTCATAGTTCCAAGAATTGCTACGACTGCCTGGAGCTAGCTTCCAGAGGAGTTTCTGAAAGTCCCAACTGAGAGTGCATGTCCTCTTTAACATCCTCCACTTCTGGTTCAGACTGAAACTACAAGTTCAAGTCACCAGAAATGAAAATCAAAGGAAACATCATACAATTAATTTTGATGACTGGGTACGTTTTAATTCATGTATGGTAATATTCTCGTTAATGATATGGCTCCTTAGGACATCCATTAAAAATCCATTAACAGGCAAAATCTAATAAAATTATTCTGGAAATTTTCTGCTAGATTAGCATTATGGACTTGTAATGAATATTTCCTGTAGGTATTGCTCTATTAGCAGAGCTAATATACTAATTAAACATGGGTCTTGTGTTGGAAGGGAGGGGAGCACAAAAAGATGAAAATAATCAGAAAATCAGAGTTGAACTTGAACCCAAGTCACCTAAGATAACTGCTAAAATCAGTAAACATCACTAGAGCTTTTAAAAGCAAAAAGCGTGGACATCCCAGTACCAGCCACCCCAGTCATTCATTTACCCACTTATTAATCAAAGAGTAATTTAGCTGCTAAAATGTGCCATGTCTTGTGCTGGGGCCAGAATACAAATGTAAATAAGTGAAAATCCACGGGTCAAGGAGCTCATAGTCTACAGTAGAATCAAGACATGTAAACAGGTAATCAATGTGTACTATAATAAACCTGCGTTCAACACACCACGGGAATACTCAGGAACAAACAACTAAATTTGAGGGAAAGGGTGGACATATAAATTTTAAAAATCACTTAAACAATGAAGCAATTGAAGTTGAAATTTGTGTTCCAGTAAAATATTAGCTCCTTCTAGGGCCTCCCACAGGGAGGGTTTCAATCCTGACATCATTTATTGGTTCTGCATGTGGTTACAGAAAGTTACTTATATCTCTGATTCTCATCTGTAAACAAGGTAACAGTACTTTTGTCACTGGTTTTAAGAATTACATGCAACAAGGTATGTGAAAGCACACAGAAATGTGCTTGAAATATAGAAGGGGAAGGAGGATTAGCATTTATTTGTTGCCTACTATACACACACAATAAACATTATTTGGAAGTCAATACAGCAAAATGATTAGAGCAGGATTTGGAATCCTCCAAACATAGGTCTGAATTCTGCTTCTACCATTTGCAAACTGTGCAACCATAGGTTAGACACCCTTCCCCTTTCTGAACCTTGGTCTCTTCAGCTGTAGAACAGGATAAATAAAAATAACTCTGTTACACTGTTTTGAAAATTTAAAAGGATACTGGTTGTAATGCAATAGTATCACGTCTCAGAAACAGTAAACTATTAGTTTTCATTCTACCATTAACTATATCTTTCATAGGCAAGACTATAAAGATATACAGCATTATGAGACTTGTCTAAGTTCATACCATCAGTGCTAAAACTAAAACTACCCTTGCTCCCAGTTCAGTGTTTTAGACCCAACTTGCCTGAACCCCTCAATTACAGGACAAGAGTCCCCTCCGCTAGTACTCAGTCCTGATGCTTCTTCTTCAAGGCAGGGAGCTCATGGGGAGCCTCCAGAACACCAGACTGGGGACTCAGGACTTAGTGGCCCTGCTTTAGCTCTAATGACCAGTGCACTAGTACCTTGGGGTTGTGGGCTAAATTTTGTCCCCAAGATTCCTATGTTGAAGCTCTAACCCCCAATGTGACTGTATTTGGAGATAAGAGTCAACAAGGAAGTAATTAAGGTTAAATGAGGCCAAAAGGGTGGGGCCCTGATCTGATAGGTTTAGTGTCTTTATAAGAAGAGACACCAGAGAGCTCTCTTTCTGCACACACACAAAGAAGAGATCACATGAACACACAGCAAGACGCAGCTGCCAACAAGCCAAGAGGAGGCCTCAGAATTAAACTACCTTGTTGGCACCTTGACCTTGGACTTCCCAGCCTCCAGAACCATGAGAAATAAATTTCTGTTGTTTAAGTCTCTCAGTCTATAGTATGCTGTTATGGCAGCCAGAGCAAACAAAGACACCTGAGATATCTCTTTGCCACCGTTTTCCCTTAACTCTTTCCAATCCATCTCAATTCAAACAATTGTGCTCAAGTCAAACACATTCTGTCAGTAGATATTTACCAACATCTTCTATGCCAAGATACTCAAAGGTACGGCAGATACAGTCCCTGCCCTCCAGAAGCTTTTGGTTGAGTATCACTTTGCTGTCTGGCTGCCCATTTCCCCTGCTGGACCTAAGGCACTGTCCAAAACCCCAGTCTGGCTGGCTGGAGTCCTGACCCGTCATCCTCTGGTTGGCTCCCTCAGCCCCCAGAATAAAAGACTGACTCTATTCTCCAGTTGCTATCTCCGTTGCTGGCTCCAGATGGTCTGAATACCCAGAATTTTAAAACTAACCAACCATCATATGACTTAAAGTTTTAATACTTTTTATACCCTGTGAACTTATATCCACTCATCAGCTGAGAGCCCATCACACTCTGACTCCTGTCTAGGTGTGGACTACGGATGTTTGTTCCAGTCAAGCTCAAACTGGCTTTGGGTGCTAAATATCAGACTTCTGCTTAATCCTGCTGGAGGCCAGCCATACGGCCACATCAGTTCCCTCAGGTCCCAGATATCCCAAGGAGGAAGTCTGCTTTGGTAGAAAAGTATAGAGTCAGAGACCCTAGTCCTACTATTGACCCTACAACTAAACAGCAGACAAAAGAACTGAATCTCAGTTTTCCCATCTGTCAAATGGAAATAGCTAGACAAATAGGTTTGTGAGGGCCTAATGAGATAAATGAATCACCTACCAAATCACCGACCAAAGGACTTAGAATGCAGCTGATGACTAATGACTGCTGCTTTGCTCTCTTCCTCCCTTCCCCTGGTCCCAAGCTCCTCCCCTTCTCTACCAGCTCAGATGCTATGACGGTTTCAGTCGAGCCACAGGAAGTCCAGAAGTGTTCTTTCTGCATACTACCCTGGCTCTGTTCTTTACCCCAGATTTAGCTATTAGTAGTTGAACAGACCATGGACAACTGAGCTATGTTGTCCACAGCATAGCAGCATAGATGCTACGTGGATCTTTCATATTTTTATTCTTATATTCTTGCAATCTAAGAGAGTAGTCATGAGGACTCCACCAGAGAAAGGCTGGACTGAAACGACCTACTAAGTGACTCGGTTATCAAGGGGGGTTGAAACTATGGCAGACACTACTAGTTGTTCACTCATATTTTATAGCACAGCTCTCAACTTCTGGCCAGTCACACGAATGGTCACCTGACTGCCTGGCCAATTACCACATTTCCCAGCCACCCCTGCAGCCTCATGAGGCCTCGTTAACAAGTGCCAATCAAATATATACACTACCAAATGTAAAATAGCTAGGTAGTGGGAAGCAGCCGCATAGCACAGGGAGATCAGCTCAGTGCTTTGTGCCCACCTAGAGGGGTGGGACAGGGAAGGTGGGAGGGAGACGCAAGAGGGAGGAGATATGGGGATGTATGTATATCTGATTCACTTCGTTATACAGCAGAAACTAACACACCATTGTAAAGCAATTATACTCCAGTGAAGATGTTAAGAAAAAACAAAAACAAGTGCCAGTCAATAGGATGTGATCAGAAATGATGTGGCCAATTTCCATGTTATGCTTCCTCCAAAGGAATGTGGATGGATTCTTCTGGTCCTTTATATTCTTCCCACTAACTGGCTGGGAACTGATGAGAAATGAAGTGGCTAATCTGGACCCAAAGTTGGAGGACATGTTATGAGAATGGCAGAGCTGCCTTATAATCACTTACCTCTATTCTACTACATAAAAGGGAAATACTCTGCCATCCTGTTTAATCTGCAGTACTTTTAAATTGTCTCGTTACAACCTCCTAGCCTGCACACTAAACAATACAGAAGTACTTCTCTTTAATCAGGTATAATTGCCTACCTGATGACAGCTTACTAGAATCGTAGGTAGTAACTATAAGAAAAAAACATCTTTCTGTGACATGAACATGTAAACCTGAAACTTTAACATATCAGCTACCATTATATGTACCTAGTATCTGAATTCTTTTACCAGGTAAATTCCTACCAATCATCCACACCTTTACTACCCAGTTAGTGTCGCATAAAACTGGAAGTCAGGAACCCTACGGCTTTAGTCAGGAACCACTGGCTCACGTTCCAGTTTATGTCTTGCTCCTGATCCTCCCAATTTTGACCTCTTCAATTATTTTTTTTCTGTATGGCCTTGCCTGGTTCCTTGAACCTAAATCACAGACATTTTCCTAGGTCTGACTGGAGACAATCCATACACATCCCTTTGATTATGCTATTCCCAGTTGCTCCATGCAAGTATCTTCCTCAGTCTAGCCCCACGTCTAACAGTCTACATTTCAAGGCAGCTTTTCATAACTCAGTTCCTATAAGCCCCAATACAAGGGCCTACTAGTCATGGCCTACCCATCATAACTTACTCGCTTCTCTTGGAAAAACAGGGCTGTGTTCCTATATTTTAATTCAGACAAAGACAAACAAAAAATAAACACCAATATATTCAAGTGTACATACACATAATCAGAAAAAATTATTTTTTTACCTATTTTGCTGTAATTATCTGCAACCAAGTCTTCCAAACCAACCATCTTCCAGAAACTGTCATCCCAGCCTTTCTCTGCAGAGTATGTCCATTTGCACACCAGGGAGCAGAGAGACCTAAGAAAATGGGAGAGAGGTAGAACCAATAATATGAGCCTGGTTTCCTTTATATTTTGCCTAATACTCGTCCAGATATCTGCAATAGTACTGAAAAAGTAGAATAAATTGAAGTAGGTAATTACTCATCCCTGTTTAAATCAAAAGTCCCCACTGACACCTGTTAATGACCGAGAGCATCTTTCTCTTTCAAAAGGCTCCCAGCCCTTTATTTAGGTCTGGATCAAACAATGTATATAAATATTTGTATTTATATCTATATTCATATTTACATGACATTTGTGGGATAAACAGAAATTACAACAATGACTAGCTACTTGATGATACGGAGCATTATTATTAAGTGTTAGGTGTGAAACTGATAATTGTGGTTATGTTTTGAAAAAGGCTTCTTAGCTAAATGATACATACTGAAACACTGATGTATAAAATGATATATTGGGCTTCCCTGGTGGCGCAGTGGTTGAGAGTCCACGTGTCAATGCAGGGGACACAGGTTCGTGCCCCGATCCGGGAAGATCCCACATGCCGCGGAGCGGCTGGGCCCGTGAGCCATGGCCGCTGAGCCTGCGCATCTGGAGCCTGTGCTCCACAACGGGAGAGGCCACAACAGTGAGAGGCCTGCGTACCGCCAAAAAAAAAAAAAAAAGATATATTATCTGGGATCTGCTTTAAAAGAGCAAGTGAAGGGGAAGTGAATGGTGTTGCAGATGGAACAGAACCAGCCACGGGTTGACGGCTGTAGGGCTGAGGGTGGCTAAATGGCTGTTCGCTATACTTCTCTATTTTGTACAGGTTCAAAATTCTCTATGATAAAAAAGTAAAAAAAAAAGTTATTGGTATAGATGTGATAACTGCAGTCTAAAGCAATATTTAACAGAAGGAAGACTTGCTTCTGGATGGCGTTTTACTCTCCAGCTTCATTTCTCATCAATTCCCTCTTAGTATTCTACACTCCAGCAATAAAGAATCCTTTGCAGCACTCTGAAAAGGTCACATTCTCGAACACTTCTGTGCCTCTACCCTACTTCTAGGTGCCTGGAAAATTCTTCCCAGCTTCTTAACCCTGATAACTTGAAACACTTCCTTTAGACTAGACTGAGACCCCAGTTCTAGCTTAGATGCTCCTCCTTTGAGATTACAGCGCAGGAATCAAATCTCACACAGACCTTATCACACTGTATAATTAACTGCTTCTTTATATATCTTCTTCCCAAGAGTCCCATGCCTTCCAATCTGTTCTCCCTTGTGTCCAGAGCAAACTTCATAAGGTAAAACCCGATGACACCAACCCTTGATTCAAACCCTTCAATTGATCCTCATTCCCTTCAGGAAAAAGTCCCGTCCTTAGCTGGGCTTGAGCGACCCTCTGTGACATGACCATGCTGACCTCCACCTTCTTCGCTTGCCATCCCCACCCTTGCTTTCTCCATTCTGCAACACTGAACTACTTGAAGTATCCTATAGTGGCCGTGATTGCCCACTTCCCTGTACCTTGAAACCTTTACTCCATTCTGCCCAGGATGTTCTTCCTTGTTACGTGTCTAACTGCTGATTAGCCTTCGTGACTCAGTTCAGACTCTGCGCCTTTACAAAAAGCCCCAGTGGAGGGTCAGCTGAGTCCAAAGCCTCTTCTCCAAGTTCAATGTGGACATACCTGTATCTTAACACTTAACACAATGATTGCCTTTGCCCCTTTCCTTCTCTATCTCTGCCACTAAACCAGCAACTCCTTCAGAGCAAAACCAGCCCTAGTTATCTCCACATCACGAGTACCTAGTCCACATTCCGCCATATGTCAAGCCATGATGAATACTGATTGAATGGAAGCTCTAGAGAATGAATATGGTCTGTCTGCCTCACCACAGGTAAGTGATAAACCTGGGGAACGCTTGCAGTTTTACAGATAAACCAAAACCTACCTATCTCATTGAGCCAATAGTCTAGGCCTATCTCATTCAGTCATTCACAGTGATTCACTCATTCACTCACTCACTTAACAAATATTTAGTATTCAGTCACTATGACCCTGGCACTATGCTAGGCTCTGGGGAACCAGTTATATGCAAAAGACCTGGTCTACTGCTCTCCTAGAAGCTGACAATTTAATTGAGGAGACAGTGATCAAACAATCACACTAAAATCACATCCTAACAAAAACGTTCTGTAGAAAGTAGAGAGAGAAATGAGAACTTCTGGCAGGAGAACCTGGTGGGAGAAAGGGGGAGAAAGTGTCAGGGAGGGCTCCACAGAAGAGCTCACATTTTGTGAAACCTAAATGTCTTTTGAAAGCAAACAAATGTTATTTCTCAGTATTTTTTTCACATGTGGCATATATGGCAGAACACATTGAGCTAAGTTAAGTGGCACCAATATATTGAAGGAACACTAGTCCCAGTAGAAACTTAATACATATGTGCTAAACCCTTCACCTTATTTAAGCAAAATAATTTTTTGAGGTATAAAGAAAGCAGCCATCTATGCAGCATGTTCTGAAGAATATACAATAGATAACTCTTCCTGGCACAATGCCTGAAATTCCAACTTTTTAGAAGCTATGATAGCTCACTGGAAAGAACAATGAAATGAAACAAAAGACTGTGTGGAAGGATTACTTCTACGGATCGATCCACATAGGACAACTCTTCACTCACCAAATGCCCCATTCATTTGCAGACTTCTGTGCCTCTATTCTGTCCCTTCCATCTTGACTGACTTTTGCTCCTTTCACTCAACGTTGTCTACTTGGAAAACTCTATGTTGTTCTTATGGTCCAGTTCCAATGTGTCCTCTGCACAAGTTTCCTCACTACCTCCAAGCTAACCTCATGGCTGTCTCCTTTGAAGTAGCATTATAACTTGGAGTTGTTTCATTGCAATTCTTAAATGCTGAGGCAGGTTGAGTTCATGGTCCCAAGTCTTCCACTCTCTAGGTATCCACATACTTTGCCACTTAATTTGTAGTGCTACACCCTCCTCCTCCCAACCTCACACTGTGGGCAGGGCCGCCTTTCCTACCTCTAGACTTTGGATTCGGTCATGTGACTGGATTTGGCCAAAATAATGAGGCAGAAGTGACTGCATTCCAGTTTCAAGTCTAAGCTTCAAGATACATTATGTGTTTCTGCTTGCTCTCTTGAACTTCTGAGAAGATCACTCAGGGTTAGCCCACTGGTGCCAGGAGGAGGATAAGAGGTATGTGGGGCAGAGCAATGACCACCAAGCCCAGGATCCCTGGATCAGACATCTCCAGGGAGCCAAGACTGGAGGGAGTGAGTCCAGCTGAGAACAGAAGAACCACCCCGCAGAGAACAGCCTAAATGAGCTACCTGTAAGTCAAATAAATGATTACTGTGTTGAACTACAGAGCATTTGTTGTGGTTTATAACAGAGCAATAGTTAAACAGCTCAACACTTTACAGCATAACTAAGCAATCCAGGTAGACTCTCCCTCCCCACCCCCAATAAGGGCAAGGAGAGGGATGCCCAGTTCTCGCAGCAAGTTAGAATAAGTGGCCAGAGAGTATGCTTGGAGTGAAGGTGACCGAACCCAGGAGGCAGGAAGTTTTACAGCTGCAGATGCCTCTGGTAAGTCCCTCCTGCAGTAGGGTTATTCAGACACTATGTGTGTCCCTTCCATTTGGGTCTCTTTAAATCAACTCTTGGGTAATATGGATATACGAGCACAGCACAACTGGCAATACTTAGAGAGTACATCTGAGGCCACAGGTTCTCCAGAAGCCCTCAGCAGAGAGAGAGCAAGTACAGGACTTTGTCTTGTTAGTAAGTAAAGGCAAGCTAGCAGCAGCAGAACAAAAGGTTTGCCTCCCTCTGAGGCTTCTATTAGGACCACTGTTGTCATTCCCTCAGGTGTGTTAGTGAACAACCTGCACTCTCAGGATAGCTATTCACCCTCAGGCGAGCTGACCTATCAGCCTGTGCGTGTGTGTGTTCACGTGCACCTACATTCTCCTGTGTGAGAGCACGGGTGGGAGGAGTGATTTGTAGGATCAGAATTCAAGATAGGAGCCCAAGAAAGACAGGGGTTATCCCAGCAGGGTGAATTGTTTCAAAGATTGGCAGCAGGAAAGGAGAGCTGAGTCCACCCAGGGAAAAGGGTCACTCACTATTTGTTCCCTGCCAGCAAGAACACCAGGGCAGAAACTGCTGCAACTTTCACTGCTTTCAGATTTGTTAATGTCAAAAAGACTATAAAAGCCTATAGCCTATATGAGAGTCAAAAGAACATAAACTAAGGAGTAGGCAAAACAAAAATGATACCTAACTTAGGGGACTAGTTTACCTGAGAGAGAAGATCATACAGAACACCTCTAAGAGGAAGGTCTCAGTGAGGTAGAAATGATGAAAACAATTGGAAGAGAACACCAATAATGAAAGCAATGAGAAATCAGAAGGCAGTATGAAAGACTCTGAATTAAAACCACTAACTTTCAACTTTATTAAAAATTTCTGTAGGAGAATTAAAAACACAAAAGAAAACACTGGCACTGTTAAAAATTGAATTAATTATCTGGAAGACCAAGTGAACGAAATATCTTACTACCTGTAACAAAGACACAAAGGAATAATGAGGGAATAAGTAAGAGGCTTGGAGGGCAGATCTGGCAGCCTAACATGAGAATAACAGGAATTCCAGAAGGGATTTTTAAAGAAGAGGAAAAGGAAAAAAAGAAAAGATGAAGGAGATGTTCTAATTAAAGAAACAGAGTACTAGTTTTTATTTATTTATTTATTTATTTATTTATTTATTTATTTATTTATTTAAACTGGCTGAAGCAAGATTTAAGTCTGCAGTGAAAAGTCTCATTAAGTCCAGGAAGTGAATCCAGGAAATACTTGAAGTTCAAGCATAAACAGAAAATTATACAAGCTTCCAGGCAGAAAGAATAAGTTACTTACAGAGGCAGGCAAGAGATTCAGCCTAGCTAAGGAATTCTCATCTACAACTCTGGAATGTAGAAGACGGTGGAAAAATGTACAACCATTAAGAAAAATGATCCAAAAATCCTATATCTAGAAAAAATATTATTCAGCTGTTGGGGAAAGGAAAAGATTTTCAACGTGCAAGGATTCAAAAGGAAACTTCCCATATACATTCTCTGAGGACAATACTTGAAAAAGAACATAACCAAAAAACAATTGCTTCTGAGCAGCTATCTCAACAGAGAGGAAATCAAAGACTAGAGGAAGCAGGGGTGGTGAACCCTGATATTAATTCATATTCTCTCTCTCTCTCTCCATAGTGTGTCTGCATACATATATATACATACACATGTATATATGGGTACATACATATTTAAATCTAAATAGATGATGATCATCTAAACAGAAACTTGTAATATTAAGCTTTCTTGAAACACAACAGGTATGCTATATCAGAAGGAAAATCTAATGATAGCCTGGAACTGAAAATATTAAGTTAGCAAAACATCAAAGTCAGACATTGGACAAGGGGTACACAGGAAAAGGACTTTGTATGTGTGGGCAGAACATAAATTTAATGTTGGTTGTAAGAAATGATATGGTAATCCAATCACTAATGGAAAAAAAAAAAGCTTAGTAGAATGCTCAAATTAACAAGGAATAAAAAGGTAATAAAGAGAGAATTAACAGTGAAACCAAACTAAACCAATTAAAATAAAAAGAGAACAAGTAAGGTAATATAAACAGAAAACAAAAATAAAATATAAAGAATAAAATCAATTATTACAGTTATTACAACAAATGTGAATGAGCTGAATTCTACAACTGGTTAAAAGATAATAATCACACTGGGGTTAAAATTAAGGGATATCTTGCTTACAATACAGGTTTTAAAAAATGTGATAAAGAGGTTTTGTTTTTTTATTTAAAAAAAAAGGGCAGCAAAGAAATGGCAAATACAAATTTTTAAAAATATGACAACATAAATATCCGAGTAGAATACAAGATCAAAAATATTAGCAAAACAAAGAGGATGACTTCAATGACTAAACACTCAAAGAAGAATATTACCATTCATTTAATTTTATGAACTGAACAACATAATGTGAAACATAAAATAAGAGCTCTTAGAAATAAAAAAAAAGGCACTTGAAAAGAGGGACAATTTATTTAAAGCTTTTATGATTCTTTGAGAATTTGAAGAAACAGGTAAACCAAAAGAATACTACTACTATTATTGAAGAATTGAAAGACTCCAATGCAGTCAACAAACTCAATTCTATATATTCATATGGGGAAGAGAAAGGAAGAATGTTTTACAATACAAGCAGAGACCAGATGGGTAAACTGGTATTTCACAAAGAAATTGAGAGGTTTAAAATATTTTACTGGAAAATAAATATGTCTGAAAATTAATAACCTAAGAAGGTAACATAAGAAATTATGAAAAACAGTACTAGATTAAACTGAAAGAAAGATCAAAAAGGAGTAGTAAAGATAAAAACAGATGAAAGACATAAAACAGCACGATAAAATTCAGGGAATCAACAGAGCCAAACATGGTTCTAAGAAAAGACAAATGAAATAGAAAAGCCTCTGGTAACAACTGAGGAAGAGAAAAGAAGAGAAGGTAAAAATAACAAATATCATGAATGGAAATGGGGGCTATAACTACAGATAAGGCAGACATTAACAGGAAAAAAAAAGGAATTACATGAATAACATTATGCTAGTAAACTTGAAAATTTACATGAAATGGACAGCTTAAAAGAAAAATAGAACTTATCACAACTGACTCAAAAACACAGGAAACCTTAATAAATTTATTACCATTAAAGAAATTGAGTCAGCAGTTAAAAACCACTGCTCAAATAAAACTTCAAGCCCAGATGGTTGTACTGGAAAGTTCTAACAAATGTTCAAGGAACAGAGTACTCCAAAATATTTCAGAATCTAGAAAAAAAAAGGAATGTTCCCCAAGTTAATTATAAAGGTAGGATAACTATGTTACAAAAACCAAGCAGAGATAAGAAACAAAAATCAGAGGCCGCTCTCACATTATGAATGAGAACATAAAAATTCTAAATAAGGGCTTCCCTGGTGGCGCGGTGGTTGAGAGTCTGCCTTCAAAAAAAAAAAAAAAAAAAAAAAAAAATTCTAAATAAGACATGACCAAATTTAATATAAAAATGCGGAAAAAATACATCAAGAACAACATTCAAGAATGTTTTAATAACAGAAGATATATGGATGTATTTTACCACAGGATTTTATTAAGAGAGAGAAAAATGATCAACTCATATTGAAGAATAGAAAATATTTGATGAAGTTAAATGCCACATCAAGACAGAAACTCAGGCTTCCATGGTAGCACAGTGGTTGAGTCCCAAAAAAAAAAAAAAAAAAAAAAAAGACAGAAACTCACTAAAGTGGCAATAACAGAAGCTTCTGCTTCTAAACATGATGGAGTAACAGAGACTGGATTTTATCCCCCTGCCTTAAATAACTAGAAAAGTCCAAGTAAACATAAGAAGCAATGGTATTCAGACCTTGAACAAGCGGCAGCACAGGTCTGTGATCCCTGAGAGAAGGAAACAATGCGGTTAGCCCTAAGATGGTGCTGGCTTTCTGCCTGGGAGCACACACCAGACCACAAAGCAGAAAGAGGGATGCCAAGGAAAACACAGCAGTATCATGAAGCTAAGGGGACCGAGATCGGAATCCAGGGAATTTAAGGTAGCTGGAAGCACAGACTTCCTAAGAGGAGGTAGCAATGCAGAAAGAGGGCCCTGAAAATTTGCACAAGTGTCCCATGAACTCTTTGCTGACTACTGAGATGTAGATATGCACACTGACACTCCGTGAGGTCTGATGAAGGAATGACTGGAAATCTAAGAGCGGAACGGTTCTGACTTCACGAAGAGCTAGGAGTCACTTGAGTTACTAAAATTAAGAGTGGAACATCCTCACCGATCACTTGAGACATTCAGTGGAGACCCTAAAAGACACATGCCTTAGCAGTGTGACTACACTACCTGCACTAACAAAGTTTAAAAAGAAGTCTACAAAGGATAAAACTAAGCCCAAAGTACATTAATAGCCTCCCACGCAAAGTAGCTCAACAATCCTTAAAAGAAGCCAATAAAATCAAGACACTCACAACATAAAACTGACCCTGTTAGTATCTAATAAAAAATATTTGGGGGACTGGTTCAAGATGGCAGAGTAGAAGGACATGCACTCACTTCCTCTTGCAAGAGCACCTGAATCACAACTAACTCATGAACATTCATCGACTGGAAGACACTGGAACTCACCAAAAAAGATACCCCACAACTAAAGACAAAGGAGAAGCTGCAGTGAGATGGTAGGAGGGGCGCAATCACAATAAAATCAAATCCCATAACCGCTGGGTGGGTGACTCACAAACTGGAGAACACTTACACCACAGAAGTCCACCCACTGGACAGAAGTTTCTGAGCCCCACGTCAGGCTTCCCAACCTGGGAATCTGTCAATGGGAGGAAGAATTCCTAGAGAATCAGACTTTGAAGGCTAGCAGGATTTGATTGAAGGACTCTGACAAGACTGGGGGAAACAGAGACTCCACTCTTGGAGGGTAAACACAAAATAGTGACCACATGAGGACCCAGGGAAAGGAGCAGTGACCCAATAGGATACTGAACCAGACCTACCTGCTAATGTTGGAGGGTCTCCTGCAGAGGTGGGGGGCGGTGGTGGCTGTGGCTCACTGCAGGGACAAGGACACTGGCAGCAGAAGTTCTGTGAAGTATTCCTTGGTGTGAGCCCTCCCAGAGTCTGCCATTAGCACCACCAAAGAGCAGGGTACGTCCCAGTGTTGGGTCACCTCAGGCCAAAACAACCAACAGGGACGGAACTCAGCCCCACCCATCATCAGACAAGCAGATTAGAGTTTTACTGAGCTCTGCCCACCAGAGCAACACCCAACTCTACCCACCACCAGTCGCCCCCATCAGTAAGCTTCCACAAGCCTCTTAGATAGCCTCATCCACCACAGGGCACACAGCAGAAGCAAGAAGAACTATAATTCTGCAGCCTGTGGAACAAAAAACACATACACAGAAAGAGACAAGATGAAAAGGCAGAGGACTTTGTACCAGAAAGAACAAGATAAAAACCCCAGAACAAGATAAAAACCCCAGAAAAACAACTAAATGAAGTGGAGATAGGCAACCTTCCAGAAAACGAATTCAGAATAATAATAGTGAAGATGATCCAGAACCTCAGAAAAAGAACGAAGGCAAGGATCTAGGAGATGCAAGGAATCTTTAACAAAGACCTAGAAGAATTAAAGAACAAACAAACAGAGATGAACAATACAATAACTGAAATGAAAAATACACTAGAAGGAATCAATAGCAGAAGAACTGAGGCAGAAGAACAGATAAGTGACCTGGAAGACAGAACGGTGGAAATCACTGCCGCAGAACAGAATAAAGAAAAAGAATGAAAAGAAATGAAGACAGCCTAAGAGACTTCTGGGACAACATTAAACGCATCAACATTCACATTATAGGGGTCCCAGAAGGAGAAGAGAGAGAGAAACGACCTGAGAAAATATTTAAACAGAAAATTTCCCTAACATGGGAAAGTTGAAAACTTTCCCTAACATGGGAAAGAAAATAGCCACCCAAGTCCAGGAAGAACAGAGAGTCCTAGGCAGGATAAACCTAAGGAGAAACACACTGAGACACACAGTAACCAAACTGGGAAAAATGAAAGACAAAGAAAAATTACTGGAAGAAACAAGAGAAAACCGGTAAATAATATAAAAGGGAACTCCCATAAGGTTAACAGCTGATTTCTCAGCAGAAACTCTACAAGCCAGAAGCAAATGGCATGATATATTCAAAGTGATGAAAGGGAAGAACCTACAACCAAGATTACCCTAGCCAGCAAGGATCTCATTCAGATTCGGCAGAGAAATCAAAAGCTTTACAGACAAGCATAAGGTAAGACAAGTCAGCACCACCAAGTCAGCTAGAGGAAATCGACAGTAACACAATAACAGTGGAGGACTTTAATGCCTCACTGACACCAATGGACAGATCATCCAGACAAAAAATTAATAAGGAAACACAAGCTTTTAATGACACAATAGACCAGATAGATTTAATTGATATATATAGGACATTCCATCCAAAAACAGCAGATTACACTTTCTTCTCAAGTGCACATGGAACATTCTCCAGGATAGATCACATCTTGGGTCACAAAGCAAGCAAATCACAATTGGTAAATTTAAGAAAATTTAAATCATATCAGGCATCTTTTCCGACCACAATGCCATGAGATTAGAAATCAATTACAGGGAAAAAAACGTAAAAAACACAAACACATGGAGGCTAAACAATACATTACGAAATAACCAAGCGATCACTGAAGAAATCAAAGATGAAACCAAAAAATACCTAGAGACGAGCTACAATGAAAACACGATGATCCAAAACCTATGGGATGCAGCAAAAGCAATTTTAAGAGGGAAGTTTATAGCTATACAAGCCTACCTCAAGAAGCAAGAAAAGTCTCAAATAAACAATCTAACCTTACACCTAAAGGAACTAGAGAAAGTGGAACAAACAAAACCCAAAGTTAGTACAAGGAAAGAAATCATAAAGATCAGAGCAGAAATAAATGAAATAGAAACAAAGAAAACAGTAGCAAAGATCAATAAAACTAAAAGCTGGTTCTCTGAGAAGATAAACAAAATTGATAAACCATTAGCCAGACTCATCAAATCCATAAAAATAGAAAGGAAAAAGGAGAAGTCACAACAGACACTGCAGAAATCCAAAGCACCATAAGAGACTCTATGCCAATAAAATGGACAACCTAGAAGAAATGAACAAATTCTTAGAAAGGTATAACCTACCAAGACTGAAGCAGGAAGAAATAGAAAATATGTACAGACCAATCACAAGTAATAAAATTGAAATTTAACATCTTCCAACAAACAGAAGCCCAGGACCAGATGGCTTCACAGGCGAACTCTATCAAACATTTAGAGAAGAGCTAACACCTACCCTTCTCAAACTCTTCCATAATATAGCAGAGGGAGGAACACTCCCAAACTCATCCTATGAGGCCACCATCACCCTGATACCAAAACCAGACAAAAATGTCACAAAGAAAGAACTACAGGCAGTATCACTGATGAACAAAGATGCAAAAATCCTCAAGAAAATACTAGCAAACAGAATCCAACAGCATATTAAAAGTATCATACACCATGATCCAGTTAGATTTATCCCAAGAATTCAAAGATTCTTCAATATATGCAAATCAATCAATGTGATAAACCATATTAACAAATTGAAGGAGAAAAAATATATGATAATCTCAAAAGATGCAGAAAAAGCTTTCAACAAAATTCAACACCCGTTTATGATAAAAAACCCTCCAGAACGTAGGCACAGAGGGAACTTACCTCAACATAATAAAGGCCACATATGACAAACCCACAGCCAACATCATTCTCAGTGGTGAAAAACTGAAACCATTTCCTCTAAGATAGGAACAAGACAAGATTGTCCACTCTCACCACAATTATTCAACATAGTTTTGCAAGTTTTAGGCACAGCAATCAGAGAAGAGAAAGAAATAAAATGAATCCATATCAGAAAAGAAGAAGTAAAGCTGTCACTGTTTGCAGATGACACGATACTATACACAGAGAATCCTAAAGATGCTACCAGAAAACTACTAGAGCTAATCAATGAATTTGGTAAGGTAGCAGGATACAAAATTAAGGCACAGAAATCTCTTGCATTCCGACACTCTAATGATGAGAAATCTGAAACAGAAATTAAAGAAACACTCCCATTTACCAATGCAAAAAAAAGAATAAAATACCTGGGAATAAACCTACCTAAGGAGAAAAAAGATCTGCATGCAGAAAACTATAAGACACTGCTAAAAGAAATGAAAGATGATACAGACAGATGGAGAGATATACCATGCTTTTGGATTGGAAGAATCAACATTGTGAAAATGACTATACTACCCAAAGCAGTCTACAGATTCCGTGCAATCACTATGAAACAAAAAATGGCATTTTTCACAGAACTAGAACAAAAAATATCACAATTTGTATGGAAACATGGAAGACCCCCAATAGCCAAAGCAATCTTGAGAATAAAAAACGGAGCTGGAGGAACCAGGCTCCCAGACTTCACACTATACTACAAAGCTACAGTAATCCTAGTATGGTACTGGCACAAAAACAGCAATATAGATCAATGGAACAGGACAGAAAGCCCAAAGAAAAACCCACGCACATATGGTCACCTTATTTTTGATAAAGGAGGCAAGAATATACAATGGAGAAAAGACAGCCTCTTCAATAAGTGGTGCTGGGAAAACTGGACAGCTACATATAAAAGAAGGAAATTAGAACACTCCCTAACACCATACACAAAAATAAACTCAAAATGGATTAAAGACCTAAATGTAAGGCCAGACACTATCAAACTCTTAGAGGAAAACACAGGCAGAACACTCTATGACATAAATCACAGCAAGAACCTTTTTGACCCACCTCCTAGAGAAATGGAAATAAAAACAAAAATAAACAAATGGGACCTAATGAAACTTCAAAGCTTTTGCACAGCAAAGGAAACCATAAGAAGACCAAAAGACAACCCTAAGAATGGGAGAAAATATTTGCAAATGAAGCAACTGACAAAGGATTAATCTCCAAAATTTACAAGCAGCTCATGCAGCTCAATAACAAAAAACAAACAACCCAATCCAAAAATGGGCAGAAGACCTAAATAGACATTTCTCCGAAAAAGACATACAGATTGCTAACAAACACGTGAAACAATGGTCAACATCACTAATCATTAGAGAAATGCAAATCAAAACTACAATGAGGTATCATCTCACACCAGTCAGAGTGGCCATATCAAAAAATCTACGAACAATAAATGCTGGGGAGGGTATGGAGAGAGGGGAACCCTCTTGCACTGTAGGTGGGGATGTAAATTGATACAGCCACTATGGAGAACGGTATGGAGGTTCCTTAAAAAACTACAAATAGAACTACCATATGGCCCAGCAATCCCACTACTGGGCATATACCCTGAGAAAACCATAATTCAAAAAGAGTCACGTACCACAATGTTCACTGCAGCTCTATTTACAATAGCCAGGACATGGAAGCAACCTAAGTCTCCATCGACAGATGAATGGATAAAGAAGATGTGGCACATATATACAATGGAATATTACTCAGCCATAAAAAGAAACGAAACAGTTATTTGTAGTGAGGTGGATGGACCTAGAGTCTGTTATACAGAGTGAAGTAAGTGAGAAAGAGAAAAACAAATACCGTATGCTAACACATATATATGGAATCTAAAAAAAAAAAATGGTTATGAAGAACCTAGGGGCAGGACAGGAATAAAGACGCAGATGTAGAGAACAGACTTGAGGACACGGGGAGGGGGAAGGGTAAGCTGGGATGAAGTGAGAGAGTGGCATGGACATATATACACTACCAAATGTAAAACAGACAGCTAGTGGGAAGCAGCCACATAGCACAGGAAGATCAGCTCAGTGCTTTGTGACCACCTAGAGGGGTGGGATAGGGAGAGTAGGAGGGAGACGCAAGAGGGAGGAGATATGGGGATATATGTATTTGTATAGCTGATTCAGTTTGTTATAAAGCAGAAACTAATGCACTACTATAAAGCAATTATAGTCCAATAAGGATGTTAAAAAAAAAAATCTTCCAACAAACAAAAGTCCAGGACCAGATGGCTTTACAGGTGAATTCTCTCAAACATTCAGAGAAGAGCTAACACTCATCCTTCTCAAACTCTTCCAAAAAGCTGCAGAGGAAGGAACACTCCCAAACTCATTCTACCAGGCCACCAACACCCTGACACCAAAACCAGACAGAGATACTACAAAAAAAGAAAATTACAGACCAATATCACTGATCAATATAGATGGATAAATCCTCAACAAAACAGTAGCAAACATAATCCAACAACACATTAAAAGGATCATACACCATGATCAAGTGGAATTTATTCCACAGATGCAAGGAATCTTCAATATATGCAAATCAATCAATGTGATACACCATATTAACAAATTGAAGAATAAAAACCATATGAGCACCTCAGTAGATGCAGAAAAAGCTTTTGACAAAATTCAACACCCATTTATGATAAAAACTCTCCAGAAAGTGGGCATAGAGGGAACCTACCTCAACATAATAAAGCCCATATATGACAAACCCACAGCAAACAGCATTCTCAATGATGAAAAACTGAAAGCATTTCCTCTAAGATGAGGAACAGAACAAGGATGTCCACTCTCACCACTGTTATTCAACATAGTTTTGGAAGCCCTAGCCACGGCAATCAGAGAAGAAAAAGAAATAAAAGGAATACAAATTGGAAAAGAAGAAGTAAAACCGTCACTGTTTGCAGATGACATGATACTATACATAGAGAATCCTAAAGACGCCACCAGAAAACTCCTAGAGTTAATCAATGAATTTGGTAAGGTAGCAGGATACAAAATTAAGGCACAGAAATCTCTTGCATTCCTATATGCTAACAGTGAAAGATCAAAAAGAGAAATTAAGGAAACAATCCCATTCACCATTGCAACAAAAAGAATAAAATACCTGGGAATAAACCTATCTAAGGAGGTAAAAGACCTGTACTATGAAAACTATATGACACTGATGAAAGAAATCAAAGATGACACAAACAGATGGAGAGATATACCATGATCTTGGATTGAAAGAATCAATATTGTGAAAATGACTATGCTACCCAAAGCAATCTACAGATTCAATGCAATCCCTATCAAATTACCAGTGGCATTTTTTACAGAAGTAGAACAAAAAATATCTTAAAATTTGTATGGAGACACAAAAGACTGTGAAAATCCAGAGCAATCTTGGGGGAAAAAAACAGAGCTGGAGGAATCAAACTCCCTGACTTCAGACTATACGACAAAGCTACAGTAATCAAGACAAAATGGTACTGGCACAAAAACAGAAATGTATATCAACAGAACAGGATAGAGAGCCCAGAGATATACCCACGCACCTATGGTCAACTAATCTATGACAAAGGAGGCAAGGATATACAATGGACAAAAGACAGTCTCTTCAATAAGTGGTGCTGGGAAAACTGGCCAGCTGCATGTAAAAGAATGAAATTAGAACCCTCCCTAACACTATGCACAAAAATAAACTCAAGATGGATTAACGACCTAAATGTAAGACCAGACACTATAAAAGTCTTAAGAGGAAAACATAGGAAGAACACTCTTTGACATAAATCACAGCAAGATCTTTTTTGACCCACCTCCTAGAGTAATGGCAAGAAAAACAAAAATAAACAAATGGGACCTAATGAAACTTAAATGCTTTTGCACAGAAAAGGAAACTACAAACAAGACAAAAAGACAACCTTCAGTACAGGACAAAATATTTGCAAACGAATCTATGGACAAAGGATTAATCTCCAAAATATATAAACAGCACATGCAGCTCAATATTACAAATAAAACACAACCCAATCAAAAAATGGGCAGAAGACCTAAATAGACATTTCTCCAAAGAAGACATACTGATGGCCAAGAAGCACATGAAAAGCTACTCAACATCACTATTAGAGTAATGCAAATCAAAACTACAATGAGGTATCACCTCACACCAGTTAGAATGGGCATCACCAGAAAATCTACAAACAACAAATTCTGGAGAGGGTGTGGAGAAAAGGGAACCCTCTTGTGCTGTTGGTGGGAATGTAAATTGATATAGCCACTATGGAGAACAGTATGGAGGTTCCTTAAAAAACTACAAATAGAATTACCATATTACCCAGCAATCCCACTACTGGGCATATACCCAGAGAAAATCCATAATTCAAAAAGACACATGCACCCCAATGTGCACTGCAGCACTATTTACAATCGCCAGGTCATGGAAGCAACCTAAATGCCCATCAACAGACGAATGGATAAAGAAGATGTGGTACATATATACAGTGGAATATTATTCAGCCATAGAAAGGAATGAAATTGGGTCATTTGTTGAGACGTGGATGGACCTAGGGACTGTTATACCAGGTGAAGGAAGTCAGAAAGAGAAAAGCAAATATCGTATATTAATGCATATATGTGGAATCTAGAAAAATGGTACAGATGAACCAGCTTGCAAGGCAGAAATAGAGACAAGATGTAGAGAACAAACGTATGGACAGCAAGGAGCGAAAGTCGGGGGGCGGATGAATTGGGAGATTGGGATTGACATATATGCACTAATATGTAGAAAAGAGATAACTAATAAGGACCTGCTGTATAAAGAATAAATATAACTAAGTTAAAAAAATATTTGATGAAACAATGGCCACATATTTTTCTCAATTTGATGAAAGCTATCAATCCACAGAGCTAAGCTGAATGAAACCAAAGCAAGATAAACACAAAACCACATCAAGATAGATTATAATCAAATTATTTTTTTTTAACGTGAAAAAAGAAAATCTTAAAAGTAGTCAAAGAAAAAGAAACATTACAGAGGAGCAAGGATAAAAAAGTCTTCAGACTTTTCACCAGAAACAACACAACCCAGAAGAAAATGGAATGACATCTTTAAAGCACTGAAATAATTTAAAAAGAGAAAAATCAACACAGTATTCTATGTTCAGCAAAAGGAAATGTGGAACATAGGCTTTTTCAGACAAAGAAAAGGTGAGAAAATTCATTTCCAAGAAACCTTCATTGTAAGAAATGTTAAAGGAAATTCTTCAGGCAGGAGGAAAATGATAATAAAGGGAAATATGAATTTACACAAAGGAATGAAAAATATCAGAATCAGGAAATATGTGGGAAATACAAAGGACTTTTTATTTTTAAATTTTTCTAAAAGATAATTGATTTTAAATCTTTATCTTGAAAAGAGAATTTAGAAAAATATCATGCATTGTGGGACTTATATGTACAAAGAAAACATATGACAATAGCAGCACAAATAATAGGGAGACATGAAAGTATATTATATGTGACAGGGTATAAAATAATTTTAAGGTAAACTTTGATAAGTTAAAATGCATATTATAAATCCTCGGAGAGCCAGTAAAGAAGAGATAAAATGAATAAACCAATTTGGGATATAAAACAGAATACTAAAAAATATTTCAGCAATCTAGAAGAAGGCAGGTAAAGGGGAAGATTACATAGAATATATCGAAGAAGTAAAAAGCAAATAGCAAGATGGTGGATTAAAACCCAACCATTAAATGTAAATGGCCTAAGAATTCTAATGCAAGGACAGAAATCATCAAGCTGGATAAAAATAAAAAATAAAATTCAACTATATGCTGTCTACAAGAAACCTATTCTAACTATAAAGACACAAATAGGTTAAAGAGTAAAAAGACAGAAAGAGATATTCCATAGAAATACTACTACTAATAAAGTGGAAGTAGCTATACAAACATCACAAAGTAGACTTCAGAACAAGAAATATTACCAGGGAAAATGAAGTCCATTACATAGTGATAAAAGGGTCAATTCACCAAGAAGACTTGTGGGTTAAAGAGGAAATCATACTTTTTTAGAATGGCAACTTGAATTCAACTAAAGTCAGATTTCTTTTTTCTTTGTTTAACTCAGAACTAACAAACAAGCAGTGTAAAAACACACATGTGAAATCAAGGATTCATGATGGTATAATTGGGTGTGGCCACCTAGGGTTGCCCTTGTTTTTTATATAGGTGTGCCTGAAATTCAGTGGTCTCAGTGGCCCACATTGATTAAAGGACCTGACAGATTGGAGGAGTCTAGAACTGTGAGCTTGCTGAATTTTATACTATCTTAGGCAAGAGTGTGTGTGAGTGGGTAAGGCCAGGAGGTACTGAAGGATCTACCTCCTCATCATAACAGAATGTTATTATTTTATTTTGTTTCATTTCCTGATGTTCTACCTGGCCTTCTGGGAATTTCAGTATATCAGCCCTGTCAATGACCTCCCACAGCAGGGACCATATCTGCCTCATCCATCATGTCTTTCCCCAGCAACAAGCAGAGTGCCTCTCTGGCAAATTCTGAGAGCTCAGTGCATGCTTATTAGGTAATGAATGAGAACCCTAGGATGTCAGTTACAGGAGGAAGCTTTCAGGTTCCTAATCACTTTTTATTTGTTTGTATTCTAAGGCCCAGATCTTCAGCTATTTCCCTCTGCACAGGCCCTAAGGGAGACAGGAGTTAGAACCCCGGAGTGTCCAAGGGCAGCAGCAGAGCCCTGGGCTCCCTGAACAGACCATCCCCCTAAACAGAACAAAGAGCTCTGAAAATGTACTTTGCCTACCTCACGTACCTCCCATCACCTACTTCCCCAGACACAAAAACATGCCAAATCTCAAACACATCTTTCTTTTTCTAAAAAATGAAAAACAAAGACACTTCCAGTTAAAGATGCCAGACTGACTAGACATGTTGACCTCCGCTCCCTTTAAAAATTCTAAAAAAAAATGGCAGTGGAAGAATATTTCAAAAAGGCAAAACCCCACAATGTCAAAGAAGACAGGATAGAAGATGACAGCAACAGAAATCTGAAAGCCAGAAAAGACGGATAGATGAGTAGTAACTCTCTTGGTAGACGTGGAAAGATAAAACTTAAGTAGCAGTAGAAAAAACCCAGAAGCACAACGATTACCCTAAAGAGACCCAGAAAAGTTCAGGACATGGAAAGTGGGAATAAAAGTGGGGCTAAAGTCAATAGGATGGTTGAAAGTCATGTAGGAAGAAACTAGACCCCCCCCCGTGTGCCCTCATGATGAGCAACCTGGACACTCCTTCTCCCACACCCTGAAGAAGACTCAGGTTTACCCTCAGACAGAGTGGGGTCCAAGCCTCAGACAAGAGTAGAGGCATCTTGACAAGACCAGAGAGATGAAGTAAGGGCCTGCCTTTTCACAGGCTGGCCTTCGAGGTCCTTTCCCCAACTCAATTCCCACAGCTCTGGCTGCTAGGTGTATACCCTGAGGATTTGTTTTTAGAGAATCTGGCAAGACAAAAGAAAAAAACCTAAGGGTAGTTGGGGAGATAGAGGGTATAGAGAGAACAGGCCAGCCAGATGACTCTAGTCTTAGGAGGATTAAAATGACAGAATCTAAAACCATTTTTGATGATCAATAGGGTTAACTGCTATAATTATCATCATCATCTTAAAAAAACACATTAATTCAAAAAGTATTACCATGGGCCCACTAGGTAATAGGCTGGTGGGAGCCTCCAAACTCCGGGAGAAACAAAGGGAAAGTGTCACCAAGATTCTAACCATGAAGCAGCCAGAACAAGGAGAACTTCTGACTTTCCTGCTTTTACCCAGAGCAAGGCACACATCAAAAGCACATGCCTGCTGAGTTCCAGGGGCCCGATCATTATCCCATATTTCTCCAACATGATTTTATAAAAATGAAGTCAGCACTGCTGCATTATTTATAAGCAGTTCACTGTATTGACACTGCCAGGCCCCCACTTTCAAGGGAAACCTTTTGTTCTCTGCTTGGGGAAGGCAGAACCTGGAGAGTCTCAATCGAACAAGTGAGTGGATAACAGAATAATTGGAGCTGAGAGTAGGGATAAATTACCAACGTATTCCTGGCTATGGCATTCAGTACACCCCAGGCCTATGATGGCTCTGCTTTTCCAAGCCATATAACAGACCGAATTACCAGCACTGAAGATACAGCTCGTGGGGAGATATGACTTGGATAGGATTGCTAATTGTATCAACAAAGAGACCAAGAGCGTCTTATTTCTGAAGAAATACCACTGCACCCATCAGAGCTGCTCCTGTTAAAGAGCTGTCAGGCTCCAGGCTTGTTACTATTGACTCTGTACTTCATCAAGACTTGCTGACAGGTCCAAGACGGACCGAAGTAACATATGCCATGATGCAACACAGGACAATATTAAATTGCCTTTTCAGTTAGGCTTGCCGATAACATGGTTCGAAGGTGGCCGTGACAATATGGGGAGCATGAAAGGAATGAATAAGTAATCAAGTCCAGGGAGCTTTCCCATGCTCCAAAGAGAACGAGACTAAGAGTCAGAAAACAAAGGATTCTAACATCGCCGCCAAAACATTCCAAGATCTTGCTGAAGCCCCTGGACTCAGGGGTTTGGATTTATCTCCTAAAATATAAGGATGGTAACAATTAGAGGGACTATGAGAGAAGGGGGAAGAATAAAGGCGAAAGAGAAAGGAACTAGAGAGCTTTCTGAGTCCCTGCTATACTCCAGGCACCGTACCCAGGACTTCTACGGAGGTTATCGCAACTGTTGCCACAACCCACTGGTAAGGATACTATCAGTATCCCCATCTGATAGAGCAGGACACTAAGGCTCAGTAAGGTTGGGTAACTCATTTGAAGTCAAGCATTAGGAAAGAGCAAGGCAGAAATTCAAACCCTGGTCTGATCCATTAAAAGTCCACGCTTGTTAACTATGCACATATGCAGGACAGTTCATGAAAGGCTATTTACACATCACTGCAAAGGCCAATCAGAGCATGTGAAGAGTATAAGAAATTTGAGATATTTGATTTCTTTGTGTTGACCTTGTCCGTGATTTCCTTTTCTTAATAAAGAAAAAACATGAGACTAAAAAGAGATGAAGAGCTCAAGAAACACAGAGCTCTAGGGAGCAAATGAGTCGCTGCCTTAGGTTTCCTGTGAGGATGGTCTGATAAAAGTCAAGCTGTTCAGGATGCACACCGTAGGTGGGGACACAGGGACAACAATGAGATGCTCATTCAAGATGGGGAAATTAAGATTGCCTTTGAGATTTCAGCTGTAATGTCAATCTGTCATGAAAAAGAGTAGAAATCTGCAAAATTAGCCTAAAAAGACTAAATGGGTTCCAGCACATTCAGAGCTCCCAGTAACCAGACTGACAGCATCAAGATGGCTAAAGAAAAAACGTTAGTCAGATGGATGGTTGGTCTACATGAGCAGAGGAAGAGGCGGGAGCAGAAGACAGAGAGGCAGAGATGACTGTCAGTGGGGAAAGGGAAGAAAGTTCCAGGTGGAAAGAACCACACGTGCCAGGGGCTGGCAGTGGGAAACAGTACAGTGCAAAGCACATCTCAGAGAGAGCCTGCAAACCTCAAGGGCTGAGCGTTTTCCCCAAATGAGGAAAAAGGAACAAAAGAGCGATCCACTCCCTCCGTCCTACGTTCAGTAACAAATATTCAGTAAGCTCTTAATGTGTACCAAGAACAGATATTGTCTCTTCCCTCATGGGGCTTAGAATCTAGCAAGAGAGAAAAATCCATGAAGGGCTCACTCGAATTTCTAATAAATACTATGAAGGGCATTACAGGGTATTCATAGAGCTTACGGTATCAAAAGACATGGAGAACGACAAGAATTTATATCCTGCCTTAGATTCTTCCACTAAGTGGGCAGGGCTACGGGCTCAAGGGTTTCCAGTGGCAGACCCCAGAGTTAAAGGCCATTAAAACGGGGCTGCTGGGGCTGCCTTTTGATGGGAACATCCTCAGATTTCACCCCCCTCCCCTGGCCCCTGCCTCTGGTTTGCCTCTGCCATTGCCCAGCTCTTTCTCCATTCTGGTGATGCTGGGTTTCTAACTCAATCATTTCAGGCTTATTCTGACTTCTCAGACATGAGCCTCGATCTCAGCCTCTTGGCTCTGGTCATCCAAAGATTCACCACTGGTCCCCCTTCTAGTTCTTCCAAACCTCTTGTCTTTAAGGTCCCACATTCCAGTGCTGGCTTCCTCTGCAAGGTCTACCCTAGTATGAATATGAGGTTATTCATACCAAGACCTATTCCCAATCATAGCTGTATCTTAGTATAACTTAGAAGAGATTAGGACATATGCACCTATCCCAGTCTGAATCACAAGGGAGAACTTTCCCAAACATTTTATGAGTTCCAATATTAAAATATCTCTTCCAAGGTTAGCTCATCTTGGCCTATCCTATTACAGGACAACACACTGTGTATCAACAGAGACAGTGGTGTCTATACAATCCTTATCTTTCAACATTCTTCAGTCCTAATGGCATCCCAAATGTGCCATTTGTCAAGCTGAGCACTGGGCCTGATCCAACGTTATCTAAAGTGTACACATCAGTAAGCCTGGGATCTAATGCTACAGACAAGAAATAGATGAAAAAGAGCAAAGCTATTCTAATGCAACTACTTGTGGTGGGGAGCAAGGAAAAGAGAGTTATATTAATACATGGTCATTTAGGGCTGGTCTGCCTTGAAGAGATAATTTAAGATTCCTGGCAGAGGATGAGAAAGGGGCAGATTCAAATAGCTCTTGCCAATTGGCCCCATGCATTCCTTTATTCCATTTGGCCATTTGGATATTAGGCCTTTGGAGCACCCAACAAACATCATCTTAACTCAAGAATACTCTTCAATATAAATAAATGCATAAACAAGTTATAAAACCAACACATCCTTGATAAGCTGGGATTACCTTTACAAATTCCCCTAGTTATAATAAGAATTATACTATGCTATAGTTTAGCATAGTACCTAACATACTGTAGGCACTCAACAAATATGTTTTAGTTTATCTTTTAAGAGGCATCGACAACTGTTCTTTTGTCTTTCAACTGTTTTGAAAGACATAGTGACTTCCTTTACAATAAACATTCCAAACTGCTATGCTTGATTTTGTCCAGTGATACCACCTGCAGGCATTCAATACTTACAGCTCCTAAGAATATTTAGCAGATCTTATAGTTCTAGTTCTCTTTCTCTATTAATTTTGGTTTGGTCTCTAGAAATGATGCCATTCTTCTCCCATGGTGCAAAATGCACAAGTGCTTGGAGAATTCTTTCCCTCACCTATTCTCCCTTTGTCAGAACTCACTATACTCCAGGTACTGAGGATGCCGACATGAGGATGGCCATAATGATAAGTGGAGGTCACCACGGTGATGCCAGTGCCCTTCTCAGTTATGATGCCAACTGTTCTAGCAACCAAGGAGCTGCCTGCTTACTTAGCTTGCAGAGCCGAGAGTTTTAACACAAAGTAGTATCTCTCTAGCACAAAGGGGAGAGAGCCAGATTAAGACTTTTCAAACAAGACAAAGAGGAGAAAACATTAAAAGAAAGAGTTGGTGTCCGGAAACAATAAATGCTAGAGAGAGAGTGTGGAGAAAAGAGAACCCTCCTAACACTGTTGGTGGGAAAGTAAATTGGTAAAGCCACTATAGAGAACAGCATGAAGGTTCCTTAAAAAACTAAAAATAAAGCTACCATATGATCTAGCAATCCCACTCCTGGGCATATATCCGGAGAAACCATAATCCGAAAAGATACATGCACCCCAATGTTCATTGCAGTACTATTTATAATAGCCAAGACATGGAAGCAACCTAAATGTCCATCGACAGAGGAATGGATGAAGAAGATGTGGTACATATATACAATGGAATATTACTCAGCCATGAAATGAATTAAATAATGCCATTTGCAGCAACATGGATGGACCTAGAGATCACCATACTAATTTAAGTCAGACAGAGAAGGACAAATGTCATATGATATCACGCATATGTGAAATTGAATTAAAAAGTGATACAAGTGGACTTATTTACAAAACAGAAACAGACTTGCAGATATCGAAAACAAACCTTCTGTTACCAAAGGGGAAACGTAGCGGGAGGGATAAATCAAGAGCTTGGGATGAACATACACACACTACTATATATAAGATAGATAACCAAGGACCTACTGTAGAGCACAGGGAACTCTACTCAGTATTCTGTGATAACCTTTAAGAGAAAAAAATCTAAAAAAGAATGAATATATGTATATGCATAACTGAATCACTTTGCTGTACACCTGAAACTAACATAACATTGTAAATCGACTCTTCTCCAATAAAATTAAACTTAAGAAAAAAAAGAGTTGGTGAACTACAAGTATAGACTTGAAGTTTTCATAACTTTCAAGATATCTTGTCTCTAAAAAAAGGAAGGAAGGGAAAGGAACAAAAACAGGAAAATGAAATGGAAATGAAAAAGAAAAAGAAGCAAACAAAAAGATGGCCTTAAACCTAGGTTCTCAAGGGATGAACAGGCAGAACACAGAGGATTTTTAGGGCAGTGCAACTACTCTGTATGGTTCTATAATGGTGGACACATATTTACATTTGTCCAAACCCATAAAATGTGCAACACCAAGAGAGAACATTAATGTAAGCTATGGATTTGGGGTGATTATGATGTGTAAATGTAGGTTCCTCCATTGTAATAAATGCACCACTCTAGGTGGGGATGTTGATACGCATGTGTAGGGCAGGGGGTATATGGAAATCTTTGTACCTCCTGCTCATTTTTGCTGTAAACCTACAACTGCTCTAAAAAATAGTCCATTAAAAACAATGACAACAACAATTTCAATTTTCAATATCCTTCAGGGATCAAGATCAAGAAACAGTACATCAGCTCTTCAGAAGGAGGATACAGTCAGATTTGCTATTAATGGCAAGAAAATGGCAATTTTGTGACTTAGCCATTTAAGCATTTATAGTAAATATCATCTCTCTAGCCTCAGGGCGTTAACAGTCTCTTGGGGGAGCACAGCACCCTAGGATCGCCCAGCATACATGGGGAGAGCAAGTGTTTGAACCCAAACAGTTAGCTTCAGAGCCATGTCCTTAACTATAAAACACACTGCCTCTAGGAGCATACCCTCTGTGTGACACTGACGGGGGGGATTTCACAGGTGAAATACAAGGTATTTAAGAGGAACAATGCAGGAAGAGGACAACCCTACCTGGGGATATTAAGGAAGCTTCCCTTAGAGGAGTAGTTTGAGCTGTGAGTCCTGAAATGTGAATAGGAGTTCACCAGGGGAACCGAGGTTGTGGGCAACATGTTTTAGGCATAGTGTGTGTATCAAGGCATTCAGTTCAAGCATGATCCTGCCTCCAGATGGGAGACAAAATACCCAGCCTCCTCAGGGCTCCTCAAGTCTTTTGATTTCACTGCTGCTATGAGGAAAGCATTACTGAGCATGTACAGAGTCTGGATCAGACACGGTGATGCTTCCCTGCATTCATTTTCTCCATCCCTTAAGGAGAGTAATAGTAGTATTTATCTCACAACTTCATTAAGTGAGTTAATTCACATAAAGCATGTAGCACAGCACCTGGTATACAGCACATGCCCAACAAACAGTAGCCATTTTTGTTCTCATTGTTTTCATTCATCATCGTCGTCATCACCACCGTATCGTAGCTACCTCTGATCAAGGAAAGACTAACGAAAGAAATATTCAAATGAAACCTTGCTTTGAGACAATGTTAAGAACACTGCAGAGAAATGAGATGGGTTTTCAGCTCTGAGTTGACCATTATGTGAACTAAATGAAATAATAACCTAAGCAACCCAGCTCACTCTTGCTCAACTCAACGTAAAATTGAGTTAAAAACTAAATTCTTTTTTTAAAAATTTTATTGGAGTATAGTTGCTTTACAATGTCGTGTTAGTTTCTACTGTACAGCAAAGTGAATCAGCTATACGTATACATATATCCACTCTTTTCTGGATTTCCTTCCCATTTAGGTCACCACAGAGTATTGAGTAGAGTTCCCTGTGCTATACAGTAGGTCCTCATTAGTTGTTTATTTTATACAGAGTATCAACAGTGTATATATGTCAATCCCAATCTCCCAATTCACCCCATCGCCCCCCTTTCCCTGGTATCCATATGTTTGTTCTCTACGTCTGTGTCTCTATTTCTGCTTTGTAAATAGGATCGTCTATACCAATTTTTTCAGATTCCACATACATGCGTTAATATACAGTATTTAAAAAACAAATTCTTGATTCATATCTGGCATACCAATATTGGGCCCAAACTGTGCCCCCTCAGCAAAGTTAGGGTCAAAACCAGTCAGAATACTTCATGCATCATGGAGTGATTCATTAATTCCCAGACACAATTTTGCCAGCACTGAGCATGGCATCACAGAGATACAGAGGCGAGCACTGGATCTCCGCCCTTGAGTAGCTCAGAGGGAGGAAGGGAACATAGTCATAGGTACAGGGGGAAATGCAAAAAATCAATGTAAGAAGGTTTTTTGTTTGTTTGTTTGTTTTTCGGTACGCGGGCCTCTCACTGTTGTGGCCTCTCCCGTTGCAGAGCACAGGCTCCGGAAGCGCAGGCTCAGCGGCCATGGCTCACGGGCCCAGCCGCTCCGCGGCATGCAGGATCCTCCTGGACTGGGGCACGAACCCACATCCTCTGCATCGGCAGGCGGACTCTCAACCACTGCGCCACCAGGGAAGCCCTAAGAAGGGTTTTAATGCGAGCAAATACAAAGCTCTAGGGGAGCACAGAAGGCTTGAGAAATTAACTTCGTGAACCAGAGAAAAAATGAAAAACGTGCCTGAGATACACATCCTAGGGAAACTAGGGTGAGCAGTACTAAGTTATCGGTGGTTTGCCCATTCTCTGATTGAAACAAACAGCAGCTTCCCGAATGGGTCCTGCTCCCACTCGCTTCTGTGCCTCATCATGCAGTTCCCTCTGTCTGAAACACCCTTACATTACTGACCCGTGGTAAATCTTAATCACCTTCAGGTGTCGATTCCTTTGGGAATTTGTCCAAGGGTGTGCTGTTCACTCCCCCTCCATGGTGCTTCCACTGGTCCCTATCCTAGCATGGGCTGCATTATGATTGCCTGCTAAACTGTCTCCCACCCTCAACTGTAAACTAGATGTACACTCTGCTTTTTTGACTTTCCAGTAAGGCTAACACATAGAAGACATTAAATAAATATTTGTTGACTCAGTACCTATCACTGATGTCTTCTTTAACCTGCCCGCATACCCATTTTATTCTTGTATTGGAAGTCGGCTTTGAGGGCTACGGCTCAACTGGAGCTCTACCACTGCAACTCAGTCCATATGCTGAGTTTTTAAATGCATTCAAATTAAAAACAAAACAACCAACCAACAAAAGGGCCCAGAGGCCTCTGCGCAAGTGTAAGTCAATATCCTTGCTAAACTAAATAAGGAAGGGAAGTTGCCTGCTTACTCTTCTTTTTAATAACTAGCACAAAGGAGCTCATGGGGTTTCTTAATTGAGAAACCATACAAAAAGGTAAAAGTGCACTTACAGTGTACCATGTCTTTTCTTTTTTATCTCCTTTAAAATGATCATGTGTTTTTCTAATTGTGAAAGGCTTATTTATAAACCAGATCTGAAAAAAAAAAAAAATCCATGGGCCTATATTTACTGTTTCCCTTGTGGCATCATTTCTGTTTCTTTTGAACCTTGCAAAGCAGGGTTTATGACAAACAAATCATGTCTTGTACATTAGGCAACCGGAGAAACTGAGATGGGAATGACTGATGGCAGGCTTAGAAAGAAACCACCATAGATAACAGAGGATCACAGTATTTCAGTTACTCACCAACCTGGCTGGGTCCACTGATTTTAATGGTGTGAGACATATTTCTAGGTACACCTGAAATCAATGATCACTTACTAATCATACCTAGCCTGAGTATTTTTAGGCAAAAGACCAGTCAATTAAGAGTGTAGGGCTTCCCTGGTGGCACAGTGGTTGAGAGTCCGCCTGCCGACGCAGGGGACACGGGTCCGTGGCCCGGTCTGGGAAGATCCCACATGCCGCGGAGCGGCTAGGCCCGTGAGTCACGGCCGCTGAGCCTGTGCATCTGGAGCCTGTGCTCCGCAATGGAGAGGCCACAACAGTGAGAGGCCCGCATACCGCAAAAAAAAAAAAAAAAAAAAAAAAAGAGTGTAACATTCAATAGTTTGGAAATGCACAACAGAAAAGAATGTCAGGTGGAAGGGAAAATTACACCAGGGGAAGAGAAGGATATGGAATGATGGAATAATCATTTTTAGGAAGGGAAATACCTTCAGTTGAAAGCAACTGTTTTCCATTTCTATGAAAGCAACGAGCATAAATTTCAGTAAAGGAGGACTCAGATTAACTGAGAGAAAACTGCCTAACTTACAAGACTAGAAGACACGAGTTGGCATGAGACGACATTCTTCTTCAAAGGGATCTTTAAGAAAGGACGGCCATGTCAGTTTAAGGTGGCTGGGAACTGGCCTGAAGAGAAGAGAATGGATGATGCAGGTGACTTCTAGTTTTTATCATTATTATCGTTGTTATTCTGGTCCTAAGATTCTGCAATTCGTTTGATTTACTGTAAAGCCAACCCCTTCGATCTCAACAAAAGAACAGTACTGAAGAGTAACGTTTCTGGGAATTTCAAAGTCATGAAAACAGTTGTGCCCAATTTATGGTCTTATTTAAATAAAAGCGCACAAGTTTCCCTTTAGATTGCAGTCTAGTAAAAGACGCCGAACGGCTACGCAGTGCAGATTCTGTGGGAGGTGACGGGGCAATGGAGATAAACCATGAGTCCCAGTCCTCAGTCCAATGAAGGAGGGAAAATGAGCCCATTCATTACTGTGGTGTAAGTGACAGTAATAAGCAGCCTTACCGAAATCCAAACCATGGAGAAACAAAGCATAGAAAGGCAATATGCAGTTGTGCTTTCAAGTGCTGGAAAAAATCTGAGAAAGAAGTAGATGATGAAGTTGGTGTTAAAAAGTCGTACGATGGTAAATGCTATATACACATTATAAACAAAGACACAGAAGTATGAATACTTGAATCATGCCTGGGAACAAGGAATGGCCTCGTTTAAACTGAACAAAGGCAGCTGCTGGGAAGTAATAAGAAAAAAAAAGAACTTGAAACTTAGCTTGGGTCATGGAAATGACCCAGTATGTTAAATCTCTAAAGGTGAGGCGAGAGATATTTATTATCCTTGGGTCAAAATAAAGTCATTTCCTAATTATTTCCCCCTCAACTGGAAAAAGTCAGACCAAATTTATTATGGTGTTTCTTAACAGAAATCCTAACACTGAAAAGTTACAACTTAGGCAATTAACTGATAACTGCTAAACACATGCAAAGTCTTGGACTTGCCAGCCACTGTAATGCACCCATAAGGCACCAATATGGATTGGACTGCCTAGTGGAAGAACAGCTAATGGGACAGCCTTGGCACTTTCAGTAAGGGTTTAAAAATATTGTCACAATAGATACCTGACTCTGAAAAATCTTCCAAACCAGAAGCAGAGAAACGCCAACATAAGCCATTTGGGAAAAAAAAAAAAATCTATGACATGCCTAAACCTTAGAGCTGGCTGCTGCCGCAGAATTTGTACAACGTTCTGGGTTTACAATGAATAAAGGAGGAAGTGAATAAGTTCCCAACTGGTACTTACCTCTCAAGTAAACAAAAGAATGTTTCAGGATGTTGTGTAATGGAAAGGGCACAGGCTTTGGAAACAGGTAGTCCTGGATTGAAATTCTAGCTCTGCCACGTGCTATGTGATTAGGCATGGGCAACTCTCTGAACCACTCCATTTTCTCACATCTCAGGTGGGGTAATGACATTGAACTTAAAACCTTGCTGTGAGGAACAGATATACTGTAAAGGACCTCCTGGCACAGCAACTGACCTGGGCAGGCCTTCATTAACAATAACTAGTATTAGCAGTACTCCTTTTTCTTCAGCTTCACTTGGCACATTTAAACACACACACACACACACACACACACACACACACACGTACTATATACTTCTCCTGAAATCTGTCCATCAAACCTATGGAAAATCTCCCCATTAGATGGTCTCTTCTGAAACCCCAAGATCTCTTCCCAATTGGTGCAGAGACCACATGGGGAGGGTGGATTTTACATCAACACACAGTTCTCTTGTCAGCCTATAAATTGGCTCAGATTCCCTCCAAACAGAGTCTGTTCCCCTGAGCTTAATAACTACTCTAGATTCAGAAAGGGTCTGAAATATTCATGTTTTCAGTGGCATTTACGTGAGAACTCCAAACCAGAAGATTTTCAGTTAAATATCTACCATCATCCTGGTCCATTAGACCAATCACTGCCACATGCATATGTGCACATGGACATACTCTCCAGAGTGAGCTGCATGTTGACACATCTGTAACATCAGTGTAATATGTACTAAGTATTTCCCTAACACTTCCCCCAAGGCAGTCACTAGACTCATCGCTTAGGAAGTGGGATGCAGGACAAATACGTTCTCAGCCACTACATGTAATGGGTACATGAAATTTCTTTTCTGTTGACTGTTGTATACCTTTGAAGGTTTCCAGAATAAAAAGTGAAATCAAGTGAAAGAGGATTTAGTGACATGGAGGTCTAAATGCTGACCTTAGGGAAAGTCAATCTGAATGCCAATTCTGTGCCAGTCAAGGAAGAAAATAAGATAGATATGGTATCTGCCCTCCTGTACCCTGGAGGGAGCAGAAGAGGTCAGCATTTAACATAAAATCATATCAATACTTACAGCTGTCTTAAGTGGGAAAAGTGCAGGGTACTTTGAAATCTTATAATTAAGAGGGCCCCAATCTACCCTGGGGGTCAGGGAAGGACTGCTTGGGGAAGTGGCATCTCAGTGAGACCCGCAGGGTGAAAAAGCATTGTCCAGTGAGGCGTGAGGGAGAGGGTAGTGTCCCAACCAGGAGGACAGCCATGCTGATCAAAAGAAAAAATGGTTAGCCACCTTTGACACGTGTGATTTTTGCCTCCCAACAGTCCTGGTAAAAAGAAACAAAATTAAACTAAGTAACTGACTCAAAGTTGCAGAGCCAAAATTACTAATATTAGCAACTGCGATTTCTCTTCCAGATCCTCTTCAACAAATATCAGTTGCCCACCATTTTCCAAGTCCCTGTGAATGTGTATACAGCGAGATGTGTACACACGAGGTAGTTGTGTCGGTGGGATGAGAAACCAATGAAGTTCTAGGTCTCAAATAGTGTTATTAGCTAAAAAAGCAAGAGTTGATGTGCCATCCTTAGGCTTGAATAGGTACAGAAGTCCTGGAGATGAGCTAGTGAGCCATGTCTGGATCTTACCATGACTGAGAATGGGCCGGTCCAGGGTGGTGCAGACTGTAGGCTTAGCTAGTGCCTGGCCTGCAGAGAGAGCTCCACTACGGGGTGGGTGGGGGCGGGGGATAGTTGTTCTGAGGGCAAAAGCGGGTTTATCTGCCCCACACTTTTCCCTTCTGATTGCATCTCTGTACAGACCTGGTTTCCCACCACCAACCCTGAAGAACGCCCAACCTGGAGGTCGCGGCAGATACCGTCACACGTAATACAAATTAAAACACAGGGCTCCTCAGGCGACAGCAGAACTCTGACCACCCCCACCCCCTGCCATGCCCCTGCCCATCCCCCAAGGAAGAAGAGAAGCTTCTGAGGAGCTGGAATCACAAGGACTTGGTGAGAGACTGCCTGAGCGTGGAGGGGAGGAGGAGAACAAAGCCTTCAGGACGCTATCCTGGGCTCTGGATCCTTCTTCAAAGACAAAATCCATGTCTGAAGTCACCTCTTCAGATCTAATTAATGAGGGGTCAGGGAAACGAGGGTCTGAGGCGTGGTATAGTGGGCTAGTCGGGCCAGAACTTGTAAACACCCACCTCCTGTCTGGTTCTCTTGACCTTTCTCCAAGAACAGTGACCTCAGGCAGTGGTAAACAAAGATCACCCCCGAAGGGCTAATTTTAGTCCTCATTATAACAGTCAGAGCCAAAGCTCTTCCCTTTCCTGCTGGGACAAGACAAACACAGGGCTCCTTATCCCTGTGGCTCGACCTCTCTGGTTACCAGATACGGACAGACATCTGTGAAGGGCAAGCGCCCGCCAGGCTGTGGAATCTTATCAGGGAGATTTCCCAGAGAAGGGAGGTGGGTACAGTAGATTCAGGTGCTCTTCATTCACTCACTGACACTCAGTGATTCATTCACTCAGTCCCTGGACAAATGTTTACGTAGCACCTGCCACCTAACAGGCCCAGGAAGCGACCCTGCGTACACAGAGATGAGTGAGATGAACCGGGTGCCCTTCTTGGGGGCCTGGGCAGAAGAGCCAGAATCAGAATCAGACAGTGAATCACAAAAATGACTATGTAGCGACAGTGGTGATCAATGCAATGAAGCGTACTTGAGAGGCATCTAATCTGGTCCGGGGGCTTGGGTACAGATTCCTGGGGAAGGAGCGTTTAAGTTGAAACTTGAAGGATAATGAGAGCTGAGGGAAGAGAATGTGAAAAGGGCTGGACCAGCCAGAACGTGGACTGACTAGGTGGCAGCAAAGTCAGAGTGGCTACAGCAGGGAGGGAGGGTGTGTAGAGAACCGGGGGCCATGGGGCTGGAGGCGATGCAAGGCCAGACATCAAGGTTTATGGCCCATGCCAAGTGCCAGGGACGCTAACCGGAGAAATATGGGGAGGCAGTGACGGGTTTCAAGCAAGGCGCTGTCACGATCAGCTCAAATCTCGACTGTGCCATCGTTAACCTATGTGACGTCGGGTGGGTCTCAATCTCTCTGATTCTGCACCGTGAAGTTAGCCTCCTCCCACTTGCTGCCTCATTCAGTCAACAGACATGTCTTTATCGTGTGTCTACTTTGTGCTGGCCATGTGTCACCAACGGCATGAGACAGGGAACAGGACAGGTCCTGGCATTCTTGGACCTCACATCCCAGTGGGGGAGTCAGCCAGGCAAACACGCGTGCCAGGGAGGAGACCAGCAGAATGACAAGTAGGAGAGTGACGCAGGAGGCTGCCTTTGGACAGGGTTGGCAGCGTGGGCCTCTGAGGAGAGGACCCTGGAGCTGAGGCCAGAGGAATGACAACGGTCCTTCAGAAGAGGGAGAGACTTGGGCAGAGGGGAGAGTGACCGTAAGGGCCTGGGGCCTGTGCAGCTGAGCAACTGGAGCTGAGCGCAGACCTGATGGCACGGGGCCTCCTCGGAGCAGGGACGTTACTGTGTGAGCCACTGGGAGACTGCGAGGGACCTGATCTCAGTGACCCTGTGAGACCACTTAGGCTGATGTGTGGAGGATGGACAGGAAGGGGGCAAGAGTGGAAGGATGAGATCTAGAAGGGGGCTGCTGTGCTCTTCCACCATTGGCCACAGCACATGACATTTCATCACCAGCCAGCTACTGGCTTCATAACCTTGGCCAAGTTACTCAACCTCTTTGCATCTTAACTAGCCTCATTTACAGGGGCAATAATACCCCCTACCTCACACTGGGCTGTTGTCATTTGTAAAGGACACAGAACAGAGCTTGGCGGAGCTCTCAATACGTCTTAGCTACTCTCATTCTCTCACTATTCATTTTCTGTCCACCTCTGCTACTGGACTCTGAGCGCCTCATCTTTATCTGCCCAGCACCTGCGCCAGGGTTTATCCTAGATACACTGTAAATTAGGAGTCACAAATGGCTGACGGAAGACCTAAATGGGCCCAAAGACGTATTTTGTTTGGCTGAGGCAGAGACTTCAAAGTACATGAACTGTGGATGTCTTCAGGCTGTGGGTGCTCTCCCCAGCTTCCTGGGTCCCTCCTCACCTGTCTTACCTCATGCCTGCCAGTGTCTTACGTGTGTACTGCCTCTGCAGGCACTCAAGTTTGTGACCTCTAGTAAACACTCTGTGGACTAAAAATGTGAGTGCTTGGAACGTCTTTCACAAATGTAAGTGACATGTAAACCACGCAATAACTCAACTCTCTACCCCTGTCTCCAGCCCCCAGGGGAGCAATGGGCCACAGGGTCTGACTTTCCAACTTTTCTTCATACAGTCATTCACCATGTATTTCCTGAATACTTTCTAGGCCCTAGGAACTGGGAGAAAAAGGCAGAGATAGAGTCTACCTTAATTGAACTTACAGCAAGCACCGAAGAACGAGGATGCTGCAGTCTTCTTGGGTGCAAAAAGTGCACTAATCGTATATAACACGGGGGAGTCTAAGCCTTTTGCACAGATTATCTTATTCTGCTCTTATAATAACTCTGTAGGGATAGCTTGGACAAATAGGTTACTCTATTTTGTAAACAAATGAAGTATCAATGAAGCTAAGTATACTGTCCAAAATGACACAACAAATAAATGGCAGATTTAGAATTCCTGTCCCTTTTCATCAATAAAGGCAATGCAAGCACAGAAGGGCTAACTTCCTTTGTAGAAAAACCTATAAAGCTTTCTCCTTGCAACATGCTACAGGCCTGAGAATAATATAGGTGACAACAATACCCAGACATTGACCACCACATGGTAACATAACTTAGACTGGCTTAGATGGCGGGAAAATTATGACAATGGGGCTGGCAGAGAATAAGAGACTTGGGTTGCAACAGAGTTCTCCATGGGCTCCACATGTCACCAGTGACACATCTGGAAATAGAAAAGAGAAATCAGGAAATAGAACACGGCCCCTGTATTGCCAGGAGAGTTACAAAAGCATATTTTTGGGTAAGGCGATGAGATTTTGCCACATGGTGCCAGGCCAGACAGCAGATCTGCAGGGCCCAGGGAGATCTGCCTCCAGAGGGACCCTCTCTGGTATTTCCCAAGAAGGCTTGGCATACTCAGGGAGATCACTGCAGCCGCCTCCGCAGACACCCTCTGAGTGTAGCAAGCCTCCTCTCTGTACAGCAGACACACAGAGGCCTGGAAAACACATCATCATCTTTAAGAGACGCAGCAGCCTTACCAATCCTGAAGACGTCCTTTCTGGATGTGAGCACTATTCAAGGCTCCTTGGCCGTCACTTGATTTAAATCAGTGGTTCTTAACCAGGGGAATTTGGCCTCCCAGGGGACAGCTGGCAATGCCTGGGGACGTTTTTGGTCTCCCTGACAGGGAAGTAGAGAGATGTAAGACTGGCGTTTAGTGTGTAGATGCCGAGGATGGTGCTAAACATCCTACAACACCCCACAGGACAGCCCTGCAACAGAAAATTATCTGGCCCAAGACGTCAAGAGTGCCAAGGTTAAGAAACCTGACTTATATGTCTAAAGTACTTTCTGATTACTGACTATATGCCAAGCCTTATGCTAAGCTCTACAAAGACAAAGCTGAACTGGAAAAGTCCTTTTTCTCAAGGAGTTCAGATTCCAGCGGGAGAGATAATCATGTAAAGAAACAACTGTCACTCAGTGTGATTGGACTAAAAGCTGGTGGTGGGCTCTGGAGTAAGAGGGCTCTGGGTTCGAATGCTGACGTGGCTGTCTATGCATTAGCTGTGTGACTTTGTGACCAAGGCCACTTAACCCTTCAATTTCTTCTGAAACTCTGAATGGGAAATGATACTGCTTCTACTCCTACTACTATTATTGCCCCTGCTACTATTATTACGACTTCTGCTAGAGATCTATCGCTACCACCACCACCATTACTGTCACTGCTGCTGCTACTACTTCTACTACCACAGAAGTAGAGTACCAGACAGCCAGGAGGCAGGAAAGATTGGGAAGGAGAGATATGTACAGCTTCTAGAATGTGCCCCTAAAGGGAAAAGTATGTTTCTTCTTCATCCATCTTTCATCCTGCTGCCTGGAAGGAGACCGAGGCCGAAAGCCACCTCGGATCATGCGTACAAGAGCATCACATAAGGATGGTTCAAAGCCACCTGGGTTCCTGGAGGATCTCATGGAAAGCATCCATCTCTAGACTACCACATAAGAAAGAAAGATGCCATCTTATACAAGCCACAAATAGGACTATAACCTAATAACACAAAAGTATAGAAGTTGATTAAGCGAGTTAAGGAAAGGGCATTACTAGCAGAGGAAATAGCATAAGCAAAAATACAAAGAGTTGAAAGAGAATGAAGGGATCCAGGTTTTTTGATCCCTTCCACCAGGAGAGTGGCAGAGGGTGAGCTGGGAACATCAGGGAATAGCTAGATCACAGCAGGCCTGAACTCCACACTAGGGAGGTAAGACTTGAAAACTGCAGGCATGGGATGCTACCGAAGGGTTTCAAATGGAGAAGTAATAGATCCACGTTCAAAGATAAGACTAGAGGTGGACGGACCACCAGTTTCGGGGAGGGAGGTGAGGAGTGAGAAGGTGAGGTGGGATAGAAGTTGGGGGAAAGGCAGGAAGGACGGCGGGAGCCGAGGAGCCCAGTCAGGAGGATAACGGATCCCAGAGGTAGTTAAGGGGCAATATAATAGTGTTTGCCCCTCATTTAGTGAACAGTAATGGATATGGGAGGTATGCTATCAAGGGTTTTGGTTTGGGTAATACTGATAGCACCTTCCGTATGACAGGAAACACTGAAAGAAAAGCAAAATTATTTCAGGGAAAAGGAGTGGAGCCTGAGGTGCCTGTGAGCCAGCAAGTAGAGATACCTAATGATGAGCTCGTTGTGCAGTCTGGAGATCAGGAGAGAATGCAGGACAGACATCCAGATTGTGAAGTTGGCAGCGGACAGTGGGTATTTACATCACGAGACCACGTGACATTTTGTTGTACTCTGATCAGACTGAGGCATCTGACCCACTGTATTCAGGTCCCCTCCAATAACCAATGGAGAAGTCCACCATCTCCTTTCCAAACGTATTGTGGGCTAGTATATTTTTTAAAAAATCCACACACTGGGGAACAGAGCAGCTGGGCAAGGTTCAAAATTTCTAGAGGACACTGGACCATATCAGAAACAATGCTCTTCTCAGACCACAGCCTGTTTCTGAAGGAACCCTGATGGGGCCCCACCACAAGCTTGCATGCAAGGCCCACGAACACATCTGACACCTGCAGAAGCCATACACGTTTGGGACTGACATGTACACGCTGCTATACTTAAAATGGATAATCAACAAGGTCCTACTGTATAGCACAGGGAACTCGGCCCAATATTATGTAACAACCTAATTGGGAAAAGAATTTGAAAAAGAATAGATACATGTATATCTGAATCACTTTGATGTACACCTGAAACTAACACAGCATTGTTAAATCAACTATACTCCAATATAAAATAAAAATTAAAAAAACAAAATGTCTCACTGCCCTGGGACTTTGCACCAAAAAGATATGAAACAAATCCCCTTGTAACGCCAACATTCAGTGTGGCTCACGCAAAAATGTGCCACAGAGCACATCCAGATAGTACTTTCAAGGCCCCTAGAGCAATACTTTGTTTTAAATAGAAGTGGGCGTTGACACCACTAGGAAGGATCCGCCAGTGGCTCCAGTTATCACAAGGCAGAAGAAGCCCAGTAATTATTTTCTCCCCAAATGGTTAATTCTCTGCAAGTTAATTCTTGGCTTTTCTAAAACAGGACCCGAAAATTAGCTCTTCACATGCAAGACTGCAGACACCGGACCCAGCACCAGCTCCTGGCTGGCGGTTATTCCTTACCACTACTTCTTAAGAAGTGAGGAAGGGGCAGGAAGTGGGGTTTTGACTTAGGCACCATTTAGCCAAGTGGAGAGAAAAATCTCCCTTTCACTCTGAAACAGGATCAAACAGCTATAAAATTTATCGGACGCAACTAAGGCAAGGGTGTTGGGTGAAAAGAATCAAAGAAAGAACTATGGGCTGAGCTCAGGAGGGTGTAACAAAATCTGCACCTGTTGTCAGTCACTTATTACCCCAGATCTCCCAGGCAGCTTAGATTTAAACCAGACAGGCCTGCGGCCCAGCCTTGCTGATGCTGGCCTTTTTTACCTATTAGCACAAAGTCAAAAACGTGTGTGAGCATGCAGGCACACGTGGGTGTGCATGGGTGCCTGTGCATGTCTGCTGGAAACGAACTGGGAGGGGGGGACCTGGAAAAGAGTGAGACTTCTTCTTGTTGGGTAGAGGCAGAGGCGAGGCAGCAAACTTACCCACAAACAACTTCAGCCCAGAAAAGGCAAATTCCAGATTCCCTGATATTTGCAATTTGAGGGTTGTATTTTCAAGTCTATTTTGATTGAATCCCCAGAATTAATCGTTTTCATAAAAGGAAAGCAACAGCACCAAATGAACTGAGTTGACTGGAAAGACAGAAAGTTCCCCAAGCAAAAAAATCAAGAGGAGAGACTGCTGAAGTAGAAAAGTACTATTCCACTTACCCTCTGAAGAGCCCTATTTTCACACACATTTTAAATCCCTCTCTATATACTTAGGTACGTGTATTTATTATTCTTTAACCTTTAAGTTTCTAAGATAGTTTTTTAAAAAACAAAAACAGAATTATTGAAATTAAATTTAGCAGGGCCAGCAGGAGATTCACTTTTCTAAAGGTCTACTCCAGGTCACCTATTCGGCAGGTCACCTCTTTTTAATCTCTTGCATTCACTGCAGTCATACATCTGATGGTCTAATGTTTTCAGGTTTTTTTTTTTTGTTTTTTTTTGGTTTTTGCGGTACGCGGCCCTCTCATTGTTGTGGCCTCTCCTGTTGCGGATGGAGCACAGGCTCTGGACGCGCAAGCTCAGCGGCCATGGCTCACGGGCCCAGCCGTTCCGCAGCACGTGGGATCTTCCCGGACCGGGGCACGAACCCGTGTCCCCTGCACCGGCAGGCGGACTCTCAACCACTGCGCCATCAGGAAAGTCCTAATGTTTTCAGTTTTCACGAAGAGGAAGAAAGTTTCCCGCTGCATGAGGTCAGTCACATGGTGACCAGCCACTCACACGCTGGCTGAGCACTCCTGGACCAGAGGAGCTCCCTCGGCCCCAGCCAGGGGACAGGGCCCAGGAAGAGCAGCCGGGAACCTTCCCTGCTCACACTGGGAAGTAAGGGCAATATTTTCCCCAAGTTCTAGAGGACAGAAGAGACCTAAGCAAGGGGGATACTCACCCCACCTTTCATACTCAAAATCACCTCTAATGTTGCCAAGTGGTCCACTCAGTACTCGCCAGCACTAACAGGTGCCATCAGAGACTCCAGAGGTGGGCAGTCCTCAGCTCTAGTCCCAGCCACGGGGGCAAGTTGCCTAACTCTCTGAGCCTCAGTTATCTTCCCTGAAAAAAAGCAGTAATAGCTTTGAAAGTTTAAATGAAATAATCCAGGTAAAAAAAAATTCTGTATGGGTCTTCAGCATGTTCACAATATTTGTTCACAATATTTCGAAAGTGCTTTGTAAGCTCAAAAGAGATGGGCAGATAGCAGTTAACAAATCTCTTGAGCACCCTTCTGATCTCTGTGTCTTTAACATCCAGTGCCATTCCCATGGACATTTAATGACAATCTTCCAACTGGGGAGTGGTGCAGGGTGGTGGTTGAGCACTTGGGTTCTGAAGGCAGGCAGATCTGAGTTTGAATTCCAGTTCTATCACTTATTAGCTGAATGACTTTGGGCAAGTCATTTTAATAGTTTCTCTCTCCAAAAAGAGAAGGGTCAAGGGGCTTCCCTGGTGGCACAGCGGTTGAGAGTCCGCCTGCCGATGCAGGGGACACGGGTTCGTGTCCCGGTCCGGGAAGATCCCACATGCCGCGGAGCGACTGGGCCCGTGAGCCATGGCCGCTGAGCCTGCGCGTCCAGAGCCTGTGCTCTGCAACGGGAGAGGCCACGGCAGTGAGAGGCCCGCGTACCGGAAAAAAAAAAAAAAAAAAAAAAGAGGAGAGTCAAATGACAGAATCTCAAACTCTCAATAAAAGTCAGATTGTGTGTATGTTCCTCACCTTCATTAATAAAGTCTCAGGCAATGATTAAAACTGGAAAATGTTACATGATCCCTGTAGGACACATGGAATCATAAAATAACAGGGGCAGAAATTACCATCAAGTCAGGTAATATCTGGCCTGTGAGCCACTATCCCTGGGTCCATACACTTGGAGAACATCAAGAGTGGATATTTCTTTGTCGCTTAGCTGAGACTGACTTACCAGTCATCCCCACACTGCTCCAGACAGCAATTTCCAATCTATAAGAACAGGCATGAGAGCTAATCTATCCGATGTTCCCAATCCAGTCCTACCTTCCCGTATGGGAGATAAGACAGCAGGAGGCCATGGCGGTTAAGGGACCTGCCAAGGGTCCCGCCTCTAGTGGGTGATGATCCTGGCCCCAGAAAGTAAACCATCTAACTCCTCATGCAATGTTACTTACATCTCCCGCTCTGCCTTTCCGAGTTGCTCATACATACTCAGGGATGTGAGAGAAGCTTCTTTTTTTTTTTTTTTAACATCTTTATTGGAGTAAAATTGCTTTACAATGGTGTGTTAGTTTCTGCTTTATAACAAAGTGAATCAGTTATACATATACATATGTTCCCATATCTCTTCCCTCTTGCATCTCTCTCCCTCCCACCCTCCCTATCCCACCCCTCTAGGTGGTCACAAAGCACCGAGCTGATCTCCCTGTGCTATGCGGCTGCTTGAGGGAAGCTTCTTTGACCCCCTCTTTGCTGTCCTCCTCAAAGCTGCATGGGCGGGGTGGGGGGGGGAGTGCACTTAACAAATGACTGCTAAGCTAACTCCAACAAGTCCTTTCTGTGGCAGGTGAAGGATGAAGGGGAAAAAATAAAGTATCTTTTTCAAACACTTTGATTGAAGATATACAGGTTTACAAATATTCCTAGCCAAGTCTGCTTCTCATTGGCGTGAGCAGACAGAATTCTTACAGCCCACAGAACCTGACCTGTAACTTCAGCCACGGCAAAGTGAGTCACTTCAGCTGCTGGGGGAATGCAAGGTGACCAGCCCTCACCTCCACCATCTCCATCTCCGTCTCCCTTGACCGTGAGTAAAGCAGCAGCTATGCAGTTGGTGCCACCAGATCGGCGGCGGCCTGAGGCCATCTGTTTCTGTCTGGCAGGCAGGATCCCAGCATGCGCTGGTTCCAACTGGATTTTTGTGGGGAGGGAAGCAGAGAAGGCCCCAGCTGCTGTCACCAGACAAGGAGGCGCCTTCTCCTCACCTCCATCCCGGGCGCCCTCCATGGACCTGAGTTCCCAGCTGTCCTGTGGCTACAGACTCTCCTTGCCTGACTCAGAATACTAAACGTGCCCTCCCTCCAAAGGGAGCATTAAAAACAATTTGCTGTGTGTTTATTCATATCTGTGATAGGGAACGGAGGGTGGGGTAGAAAATTAGACTTATTCTCTTTTGCAGGTGGTACCATCTGTTGCAAGATTTTTACTTCCCTCAATTTCACAACATGCCTGGCATCCTCAAAGTTTTTGAAACAAAATAATAATTGTAATGATAATAACCAAGCCTGTATCAGCATTGCCTGACCTTGCTTAGAGAACTGTAGGCAACTACACCCCTTTCCTCAATGTTCAGCTCACCCAAAGCAACCTGGATTGCCAAAACTGTTCCCGTCCACTCATTCAACACATATTGATTGGAACTGACTACGTACGTTCTAGACACAGGTCTAGGCACTGGGGAGCAAGCAGGCAGGGGTCCTGCCTTCATGGAGCTTAGATTACATTTGGGGGATTTCAACGACTAAACAATATATTTAGATGACTAAACAATACAAAAGGGGAAACAATGTATTTCCAGAGAGTAGTAAGTGCGATGGGGACTTCAATGTGGAAGGTAGAAGAGTCCCTGTTGAGGGGGTCTCCCTGAGGAGATAACTTCTAAGGTGAGAATTGTGAATACACCACCATGCTTTGGTATTAAAGCATAGTGTGCTGTTTTTTTGAGCCCTGAATTACTGCTATTTTTGTTGGCATGATACTGTGATTCCAGACGTTCATCAGCAACTTTGTCCTTCTCGACTATTCCCGTCCAACTGTTCCCTCCTTCCCCTCCTGGATGCCCTAAAGACAAGCACTCCTGGCCCCTCTTTGCCACTCCGCTCTGGTAACCCCTCTGCCCCCACCCATCTCCCACTGGGGAGGGGGAGGAATTGGGTCCCCAGCAGGGCCACCTACCGGATTCGTAGGGACAGGGACAAAACCACCTGCAATAGACGAAGGCAGAAGAACTGCCCGGAGGCTGTGGTTCTGAAGGCTCAAGTAGGGTGAGGGTGAGGGTGAGGGTGAGGGTGTGGAGCTGATGTTAATCGTCCTCCCTGAAGAGACAGTAGCTTTACAGGGAGCCCAGGGGAGCGGGAACTGACACCAAGAGTAGGACCAGCAGTAGAGCCCAGAGGAAGGCTTCCTACCATGTGCCTACATTTTTGTGTTTGAAATATATTAAATGTCACTGTTTAAAAAAAATTAAGAATTGCAAACACTCTTAAAATATTATTCCTTGGTATGACGTAAAATAAACACTGAAAAACCAATTCCATTATTTTGCTCCAATACTACTGCAGGAGAAGGGCCCTGCTGATCTTCTGAAAAATGAAAAGAGCTAGAGGAGAAGAATTTCAGTCAAAGGGACTGGCACACTCAAAGAACCCGAGGCAGAAAAGAACTTGGCATCTTCTAGGAGCCCAAGAGAAGCAGATGTGTGTGAACAAAGTGAGAAAAGGAGGGATGGCATAAAACGAGGGGAAGAATTAGGTAGAGGCCAGGATCATGACCTCAGTGAAAACTCTCACACCAACACACACACACACACACACACACACACACACAGCGGAAGGAAAGTCAGGTGTATGTTGTTTCTCATGGGAAGAGTAGCTCCAATTTTTCCACCTCAAAAAAACAGCTGATTCCCATCCCCCTCTTCTTCTCATCATGATCCCCCCGCCAGAAAAGCCTTCCCTTCAAACAGGTCCCTAGTGCTAGGGCAGAGGGAATCTATGTATCAGGTGGGTAGGCTGGAGCCACATACCCCTCCCCCAATTCTTCAAAGTTAAAAAAACTGAATAGAAATGTGAGAGAAATCTCCAAAGAACATGAAAATAGCCAGAAAATTGTGAAATCTAACTCTGATTCTTCTGTGCCAGTTTAACAATTGTGCCATTTTTATCAAATTTAACTACCTCCTCTAAATAGTCCCCGTTTCCCAGACATTTAGTCACACTGTATCTGCACCACTGATTGAGAGCCTAATTCATGCTTGACATTATGCTGCATGCTTTATATATGATAACACTTTAGTTCCTCAGAATAAAGAAAGTAATATCAATCTCATTCTACGGGTGAAGAAACTGAAACTCAGAGATCTTAAAGTCACAAAACTGGTAAGTGAAAGAGTCCAAATTTGAACCTAGATCTCTTTGGTTCTAAAACCCATCTTCCTTCTAATACATCAAGAGCCCTACAAAAAATTCTGATTCTCTTAAGACTAAAGCCACAACCAGTTCTGCTGATTCCTCAAAGCCGAACTCCTTCACAACGGGTGTATTGTGAAGCCCTCCTTGAACACTCCAGCCAATAAGCCAGCCTTCCTTTGACCTTGAACGGCACTGCATAGTGAATACCATTCATCTGTTCCGTCCTGTGAGCACCTCCTATGTACTGGGCATTGTTCCCCGCGTGATGATACAACAGGAGACAAGTTAAAGGCCCTGCCCTCAGGGAGCTTCCAGTACAGTGGGAGAGACAGGCCACAATCACATGGAAAAGTCAAATACTGCCAGGCACCATGCAAGTTAGAACTAAATTCTATCCATTTTCTTGAGGTTCTTTTCCCCTCTGTGTCTAGAATAGGCTGCACAGCTGTAAGTGCAAGGACTCGGGCTGTTCCTGATGCAGGGAGGAGTAGGAAATGCAGTTGGAGGGACAGAGCCAGCCCAGGAAGGGTCTTCATTGCTATGCTGAGGGGCTCAAGCAATGGGGACTCACTGAAGGGATTTCACAAGTGAGGAGCATAATCAGACCTACATTTTTAGGAGAATCTCCTCTGAGGAAAGTGACCTGGAAAACAGGCCACAGGAAGGAAGACCAGCGTGCAATACACTAGCTGAGTGACAGGGAGTGCCTGGAATCCACTGGGGGAATTTTTTCTTTCCATCTGACATTCTGACCTTCACACTGTCAGAGAAAGCCAAGATGCTGGATGGTGCTCACAAAACTCCCACATCTCAGGCCTGTGACAAGGTACCGCACACACACACACAAATTCAGATATGGGCAAACCACCTAGAAGAGGCTTCTGTCCCTCAGCTGTCATGTTCCTTTGCCAAACAGTTCCCAGTGATGACACCTGGTGTTCTGAGCAGTGACAAAGCTATCAGTGGGACCTTTACCCAGTACTGGACCAAGAAAAACAAACACTCTGGTACAGCCCAGCAAAGGAAGCTCTGGCAGCCTGCCCCATTGCTAGGGTTTCCTGACCTCTAAACAGATTTCCCCTCCTGTTACACAATCCTCTGGGGCCAAGAAAGGACTGGGAAATGGGCGGCAGAGTTCAGAAAGGCTGCGTGGCACAAAAGACAAACAAATCTGGGTTCAAATACTCCTTCAGTCATGGGTTCACTGTGTGACTTCAGGTAAAATACTGAACTTCTCTGAACTTTAATCTCATCAAATGCAAAACCGAGTAGTAATAACTGCTCTCCAGGGCTCTGGCAAAAATTAAAGGAGAAAACATAAATGATGAGTCAACTCGACTGCAATACCAGGCACTCGATAAGTGTTAGTTATCTTTTTCCTGACTTTCCTTTCTGTATTCACCATTTATTTACCTTATGCTTATGGTAATAACTACTAGATGCAAAGCCCTGCTCAGAAACAGGTCATCTTAAATGAAAACAATTAAAAACAATAACACCAACGGAAAACTTGCCACATCCGTTGTAATAAAGCAGAACTATATGAAAATACAATCTCGATCAGCTCCTTGAGCAACTGGAATCCCTCCAATCTATCAAAAAAAAAAAAAAAAAAACCCTGAATCTAGAAGATCCCCAACCGAATGATCATAAGAATCATGGGAAGCTAACAAAATTACAGATTTGAGCTTCTGTTTTCACTCAGATCTACTGTATCAGAATTCCCAGCAGGTTGCCCAAGTGTCTTTACTAAAAGGTTTTTTTAAAAAATTAAAAATCTCTGCAGGTGATTCTTGCCATCATGACTTACTTTCTGAGGCTAGTTTGGGGGTCAATAATCTAATCTCTCTGTCTGCTCAGACACGGACCAAATCAAACCAATCTCATAGCAAAACCTCAAAGCCAGGAACTCCTTCCAAGTCACAGACAGTGACAACGTAAGACTGGGGTCCCAACGTCTCCTTTGAAAATCCACACTAATGGTAAGAAGTTAACTTTGACCCCAATCCTTCTCATCATGGCAAATAGTTTTACAAACCAGTTACAGTGACTCATGTGGGGGGAGGGTGGCCTAGTCAAGTTTTGTCCTCAGCCCAGTAAGACCACTTAGAGGTCAGGCAGGCACTGGCAGCCTGCCTCTTTCATCTGAGTCTCCAGAAAGTGCCTGGCCTCTGTATTGCCATGATAATATGTCCCAAGTATATTTGCAACTTGATACGAAACATGTGTCTTCTTGTCAGCCCCAGTGAAGGTCAGGAAAGGAAAGAAAAGCAAGAAAAGAAGATAGACAGGAAAACAGAAAAGACAGACAGGAAGGGAGGAGACAGAAGGACAGGCAGACAGGAAATAGGGAGGGAGGGAAGAAGGGAGGGAGGGAGAAAGAGACAGAGGGAAACAGCCACAACTAAAGGGGAAAATATCCCTCCATTGGGGTTTAGGGAGGTGGGAATAGAAGCAAAGGCAACCAAAAGAAGTTCCCTTAGGAACCCAAGACTTTCAGAGATTCCAAACTGTTAAGTTTTTAAAACTTTTTAGCATGTTAAATTATAAACATGTTCAAAATTAGAAAGAATAGTTAGTGAACTCTCATGTACCTATCACCCAGCTTCAGGTAATTTCAACTCATGGCCATCCTGTTTCATCAGTACCTCACTCCAGTTCGTTTTAAGAGGATTCCAGACTTTGTATTATTTTTCTGCAAATATTTAAGCATGCATCTATAAAATGTGAGATATCTTTTTAAAAGTAATTGCAAAAGTATCATAATTTAAAATAATTCCTTAATATCACCAGATGTCCATTCTGTGTTCCTACTTCTCCTACTATTTTACTTTCTTCTTTTAACAGTTGTTTTTTGAGTGAAGGTTCAAATAAGAACCATATATCAAGAGTGGTCCATATGTTTCCTAAGTCTTTTTCATTATAGTTTCTCCTCCCTCTCTCTTTTTCCCCCTCGCTGCACTTTTTTGTTGTTGTTGTTGAAGGAACTAGTTCATCTAACTAGCTAGCGTTTATTTATTCTTTGTCACAAAGAGATTTCCCTGTTCTAAGAAAAGACTTGAGAAGCTTCATTAAAAAAAAAAAAGAAAGAAAAGAAAAAGTTAATGACTGCTGGACAAATCCCTCAAAAACACCTTTGTTGAGCAGGTGTATGTAAAGCAATCAGAAACATGCCCTAGAATAGCACTGTTGGCACAAATACCCCAGAAAATACTCATGCCCAAAGCTCCTTGGTGGCCAGGAAGTTGGGAGCAAATTTGGGCCTCTTTGTGATCACTGGAGTCATCCATTTCTGTTGGTCTCATTAAAGAGCAAAAAGGACATTTAAAAATTCAGAAGACCTTTTCTGGACATCAGAGATCTCCAAACTACAGTATTTTGATCATTCCAGGGTAGACGAATCAGACATGTACAGAGTGCACTGCTCTTAATAGACACCAGTATACAAACACTTGGCAAAATACACTTGGGGAAGTGCCAAACCCTACAAGATTGAAAAATAATTTGACAAACTCAGTGAACACCATATGCCCTGGACTCAGTCTGTCCCTTCTGTTCAAAGGTGTTGGACTCAGAGAATGGATGAGGTTCCCTCACTCCTCTCATCAGACCTCCGTAGAACATCAAAGACTGACATTCAGGGTGAGCCACAGCCTCTGCCCTTCGAGTGTTACTGGAGAGGCAGCGGACCTCTGCTTCCACAGGGGCCTGCACAGGTACACACCCACCCACCACCCACTCTCGGAAAGATGACTTCATGAACCAGGCCTGGTCAAAGGGGCAGCCTCTTTTCATGTCATCACCTCTGTCCACTCCACCCTTGGAACTACTCATAATTCCCACTGGACGTAGGTCTGGCCACTCAAAATCAGGTTCAGGAGACATTTTTCTGATGTTCACAGTATCTGAAGTCAGGACATCTGGAGAGAAAAATAGCTGTGCATGGACGATATTCCTTCATTTTCATTCCTAGGGTGAGGTATAATTCTGCTTTGTGAAGAGCCCAAAGCTGTTTCTTATATTTTAATTTATATTTCATAATTTTAGGAATCAGTGATGATATAACCAGTGAACAAGCCAAGATGCTTTCTTGATGAGTATGGTCACATAATAAAGACTCTCAGAAATCACTACACATTATCCCACTCCAAATTAAACTTCAGAGGATTCTGTACTAATATGCTTACAAGTAGGAAAACCAACCTAGCAACAGCTTAGCAACATTTATTGTAGAGTTCTCCTCCCTCAGTCTGCAAAATTGGCTTTGAAAATATGTTGTGTACTCACAGGGAAGGATTACTATGTTGAAAAAAAAAAAATCCATGGACACATAATTTGCATTTGCTATTTTTGAAGTCCACGTGGATTATTCATCTTTGCTGATGGCAGACACTCCCAGGCAAACCTCCATATTGTGCTCAACTCTGGACCCAACTTCATAAATGAGGAGTGCAGCAAGGCTTCCTTTTCCCCTCCAAGGGCCTTTCAGAACTGAGCCATGGCAAAGGAGCTCACTTCCCCATTTAGAAATAACTCTTCCAAGGCCACAGTAAGCCTCCCCAGTCAATTCCCGTCTCACAGCTTTCCAAAGGTCACCAATGTTCTCAGAGTAATATTCAGCACCATTCTCTGGCTTTCCAGGTGACTCTCCTGGGACATGAAAAGAGCATGTCCAAGTCCCACTCTCACACCTCATTTAAATCAACATTGCTTCTTGCCCAGCCCACAGTCAAGAAGTTAGTGGGGACAAGTTATCTGCTTGGTTGTCAATATCTGTACAGATGCAATTAGCATGATATTTAGCAGATCTTTATTTGTACCCAAGACACAAAAGCTTAACCTGTGTCCCTGTCATGGATATTCTGTAAACAGCCTGACATGATTAGGGAGACACGTATGTATACTCATTAACAGAATGACTTGGTTTATACTACTACTTTTGTTCAGGCTCTTCAACAGCTACTTAATTGGTCTTCTCTGCCTCTAGCTTCCCTTGCTCCAATCTGCTTTTCACAATGGTGCCAGAGGATTGTCTAAAAAGCCAACATAACTGTATAATTTCCAACTTAAAAACCTCTGATGGTTTCTTGTCACTAAAAATATTTTAAAAAACAAACAAAAATGCCAGAACAAAAGAAAACAACTTTGACATGCACTGAGGATACCTACAGTCTGGTTGTCTCTCTTCCTAGCCTTCTCTATATACCATTATCCCTAAAGCCTATTTTCTAAAGCCAAATATCTTACCATTCCCTTTATTGCAGCATGGTAGGCCTCTATAAACTTCCATACCTTTCTACATAATGTTACTCACAAACCATGGCCTTTGGGCCAGATCCAGCCCACAACCTGTTTTTGCAAACCAAATTTGATTAGAACACAGTCATGCCCATTCACTTACACATTGTCTCTGAATGCTTTCTCACGAAAAAGCTGAATAGTTGTGACAGATACCATGTAGAAGCAAAGGCAAGAATATTTAATATCTAGCTCTTTACAGAAAAAGGTTGCCAATCCCTGGTCTAGAATTTTGGCCTCCCACTCACCCCCTGCCCCAGCTCCTCCCTTGGAAAAATTCTATGCATCTTCAGGAGATTTATACTAAATATGTATATCCCTATCTCTGAGAACCAGGACATCTTACTCTTTCTGTCTAATGTTTAAGCTATTCCCCTTAGCATAAGAAAATTCTGATGTTGTTTACAGTGGCCATGTCCCCACCTCCAACTGATCAGTCTTGATGGTCTAAGCCGGTGCTGTCCATTACACTGCAGTGATGGAGATGCTCTATGCATGCACCGTACAATAATGCAGCCACTTTCCACACATGGCGACTGAGCACCTGAAATGTGGTCAGTGAGACTGAGAAACTGAATTTTTATTTTATTTCATTTTAACTGATTTAAATTAAAACAGCCACTATAACTCAACAATTAAAAAGACAACCCATTTGGAAACAAAGGGCAAGAGATCAGAATAGACACTTCTCCAAAGAAGATACACAAATAGCTAGCAAGCACAAGAAAAGATGCTCAACATCAGTAGTTGTTATGTAAATGCAAATCAAAACCACAATGAGATACCACTTCACATCTGCTAGGATGGGTAGAATCAACAAATGGAAAACAACAAGGGTTGGTGAGAGTGTGGAGAAACTGATTCATTTCCATCAGGATCTATAAAATGCTGCAGCTGCTTTGGAGACAGTCTGGTATTTCTTCAAAGGGTTAAACACACAGTTACCATATAATCCAGTAATTGCACTCCTAGGAATATGCCCAAGAGAACTGAAAATACGTTCACACAAAAACCTGTATATGAATGTTCACAGCAGTATTTATAATAACAACTAAAAAGCGGAAACAACCTAAATGTCCATCAACAAATGAATGGATAAACAAATGTGGTATATCCAAGTAGTTGACTATTAACAAGTCATAAAAAGGAACTGATTTTTAAAAAGTACTGATACATGTTACAACTTAACTGAACCTTGAAAAACTTACGCTAACTGAAAGACCCCAGACACAAAGTGCCACAGACTGTATAATTCCATTTATATGAAATGTCCAGAACAGACAAACCCATATGGACAGAAAGTAGATTAGTGTTGCCAGGGGCTGGGGGTAGGGGTAATGAGGAGTGACTACTAATGGATATTGGAGCTCTTTTGGGGATGATGAAAATCTTCTAGAATTCGATAGTAGTGATGGCTGCATGATCTTGTGAATATATTAGAAACCACCAAAATGTACATTTAATATGATAAATATTATGGAATATGAATTATATTTCAGTAAAAAAAATTTTAAATAGTCATAGCTGGCTATCAGATTAGATTATGTAGACCTAAGTGAACCATGACAATCTTATTCTCCCTTTCCCCGTCTCCCTTGTAGTTACAAGTGGCCATGCAACCTAATTACACCCAATGATACCTAAGCGGCAGTCCAGTGGGAGTGTAAAAGTTCTTACGCTTCTCATTAAAAAAAGAAAGAAGAAGAAGAAGAGGAAGAAGAAAAAGAAAAAAGGAGATACAGCTTTCTCCATTTCTTCCCCATTCTTCTAGCATTAAAGGTAGATGTAACGTCTAGAGCTACAGCAATTATCTTGCAACCATGAGGTAATTAGCATGAAGGAAAAGTCTACAGAACTAAAGATACACTGGCTTTGACATGGTCAAACCCCCTTTGGACTTTTATTTAGGAGTGCAGGAGTAGGAAATCAAGTCTACTTGTTTAAACCACTGTAAAATGGGTACATTGTTAAACGAGTTAATAATATACAATAAGGCATCCAAAAAAGTTCCTAGCACTTGTTAAATACTCCGTAAGTGTTAGGTATTGTTATTGTCATTATAACTCAGTGTTTCTCAACCTTTTTTTCTCCATCAACCCCACTAAAGAGACTTTTTAGACATTCCTTTCCTTATCCCTGCCACCATGAAAATTTAATACCTGTATATCTGTTTACATTGTTAGGTAGGGACGAGCTTTAGAAAGCCACAAACCATTGTAATATCTAAGATTCTTTCACCCTCCAGAAAACAATGTTTGCACTCTTGCAAATATATTCCTGATCCATGTTTCTTCCCCACTGCAACCCACTGATCTAAATAAAAGCTTCTTGGTATTGTCATGAAGCTGAATGCATTCCTAACTGATTCATCCTCCTCCACTACAACCAATGGATTTAAATAAGAGCTGACATGATTGTATAGACCCCACTTCACTGGCCACAACAGATTCCCCTGGGACTAGATCCTTGACTAAAGCTGAGACCTTTATAACATACCACTCCCATGGCTATAGTTGATTCAATAAAGGGGGTGGACCTGACCCATATGAAAATAATCAAAATTCTTCCCAGGATTTTGGAATTTGCTGTTCTCCATTGTAGAAGCTATGGTATGTGAGGCTGAGGACTCCCTGTAGAGAGGTGGGGGAACCTGAGCAACAGGAATGGAGGCAGCATTTACAAATAAGAGACAAGGCTGGTGATATGGAGATGAATAAAACATAGCATGGACCTAAAGGAGGTCCCAGTCTAGTACAGGAAGTAATTGCAACACAATGTGCTAAGTGCTGGGAATAGCCTTGGGCTATAGGTGCTCAGAGGAGAAGCACTGGGGTGGGGGGCGGGGGGTGCCCAGCAGAGGCTTCCTGGGGATGCAACACTAGAACTCAGCCTATGGCCACATCACAAGAAATGACATACGACGGTCTGTCCACAGTCAAGCCAGCTCTGCTGTGGCTGCTAATTCACACAACTCAGTAAGGCAGAGAGCACAATACTAGCCAACAATCATAATTTGAAGGGCAGTACCAACATATTTATTAATAGCCCTTATGGATGTCTTTCTTTTCCTGACAGTAGGGAATCTGAAATACAGAAAAATACAATGAACAAAGAAAGCAACGATAAGCTCAAAACACAGTTGTATCTGTTTTACATAGAAAAACAACTTCACCGAGATACACTGCTCACATTTTACTATAGCTTCTTCCGGCCTTTTCCAAGTCCCAGTCAACAGCACTGAAATATTTTCTCTTTTGAGGCTCTCCCAAACCTTTTGGTGTAGCATTAACCTCACTCCCATTATATGATGAGGAAACACGGGCTTGGGGAACTCTGAAGAGCTGAGACTCGCTCAGTTAGCAGGTGGAGCAGATGTAATTCTGGGCCAGACTCTCTGACTCCAAAGCACAGCCTCCATCACCACCGGACTCTTCCACAAATATCTGACCACAAGAAGCAAGCAATCAGAAGGAATGCCCCCATGTCCTAGACATCTTCCATCTGCCTCTCCAGATTCACTCTCCTTCTCCTTCTCCTTCTCCACCCTGCTTTCTGACCCAGGATGCTGATGGTGTGGATCACACCAAAAGGCTCTCTGCCCTCTGGCCTGGGTTTGGCCAATGCGGGGGACACTGAGGGGTATCAGCAGGCAAGAGGGAAGTGTGGCCTGGCTGTGGCTCTCTACCAAAGGTCACACTGCTGAGCCTCTCCGTACACAAGCTCTCCAGGACCTGGTAACACAGCTGCCCCTTGCCCTTGGCACCAGCTCCATTTTTGGTAGCCCAGGGGTCTTGCACACTATCCCTTGTGGTTACCCCACACTTGCCCACTCTTCTCAAATTACCCCACTGGAGTGTGCCACCTGCTTCTTGCAGGGACTCGGGCTGATACACTGACAAAACAGAATGGACACACGTGTTCCAGTGGGGACTGGATGAATACCAGTGGAACCTTCTCCCACCTTCTCACTCTTCTCGTAATGGCAGTTTCCAGAGAGGGAAAACAAAGAACAGCTATGATTATGTGAAGATGGAGGTAAAGTGAGTGTACTCACCACCTCATTCCTCATAACCCTGCCTGATCTATATACCCTGAATGGACACAAGATGTTTCCAGGTAAGCAGAGCCTGGATCAAGCACTATTTGAGGTGAAGATCTGGGACTTTAAAAAAGCTTTTGTCCAAGACTGAGTGGTATGCCAGGTCACTATTAATCAACCTTTCCTTCCCCCCTACCCCGTCCTCTTCCTGGCCCTTCAAAAGCTGAATCTCCTGCACCAACAGAAGAGATCAATTTTAGCGTAAGGAAGGTTAACAGCTGTCAATTCCAAGTTCCATTTTCCCTTAACTAGTAAAAACAAGTGTCAAAATAGTCATGTTAGAAGAAAAATTCAAACACGCTTTGACAGAGTTACCTTCATAATTTCCCATTTTCCGATGAATTTCTGTAAGGGATACGAACTAAAGCCGGGGTACCCAACCCCTGGACCACAGATCACTATCGGTCCGTGGCCTGTTAGGAACCAGGCCGCACAGCAGGAGGGGAGCGGCGGGCGAGCGAGCGAAGCTTCCTCTGTATTTACAGCCGCTCCCCATCGCTCACATTGCCGCCTGAGCTCCGCCTCCTGCCAGCATTCTGGTGAGCTGTATAATTATGTCATTATATATTACAATGCAATAATAATAGAAATAAGGTGCACAGTAAACGTAATGCACTTGACTCATCCTGAAACCACCCCCCGCCCTCCGGTCCGTGGAGCAACTGTCTTCCACAAAACCAGTTGCTGGTGCCAATAAGGCTGGGGACCGCTGTACTAAAGGATCAACGGATTTCTAGAGGGAGAAAAACATCAGGAAAGTGACCTGGAACCACACTTAAACTGACCTTGGCCTCATGACTTTATCTCAAAACTCTAAAGTATAAATCTTTTGGAAAAAAATGCACCAGACTATAAATGGAAACCTTTCTATATTTTTTCCTTAAACAGGCTAAGTTTGCTAGATCCCAATAAAATTACAAATATCAGTTTGTTCTTAAAGATGAAAAAAGATAAGTGCTTGTTTGTGCTGTTTAATCAATAGGCATGAACGATGGCGTTGGTAACATAGCACTTTCAGTTACCTCTCAAGGCTGGCTGCTTCTTTATTTGCTAAATAAATCCTGCTCAGCTTTACCTCTCTACTTGTTCATCCTCCTTTTTTCTCCTCAAACAAACGCAATCAAATAATCAGTCGCTTAGGCCCACTGATTGTACGTCCCAGATACACTGACTGTATCCCTTTCACTCTGTCACTAAGGAGCTCATGACCTCTTGATGTCTCAGTTGGACAGAGCAGGGCTTTTCGATCTTGTCACTGCTGACATCTAGGGATGGATAATTCTCTGTTGTGCAGGATGTCTTGTTAGTGTAGGATGTTTAGTGGCACCTCTAGCCTCTACTCCCAAGATGCCAACACCATACCCCCTCGTTATGTCTCCAGACTTTGACAAGTGTCCCCTGAGAAGCAAAATCACCCAGGCTGAGAACCACGGAATTAGAGAATAGCCTCCTATCAGGTCCACCTCCATCTACTCTTCACCCTTTGGAATTTATCCACCTTACAAGGGACAACCATGTCATTCCTCCCATTTACCCTAGGTTGAAAGCCAAACTCCTTAGCAAAAAATACAAAAAAGACCCTTGATTGGGCCCCCGCAGGCTTCTCTGGCCTTAGCCATCCCTTTAGTACCCTACCAGCTGTGTGCTTCAGGTGGATGGGAATTATGCCAATATCCCACATAGTTTTCACATCTCCAGGCATTTCTACTCACGGCCACTCCTTCCTTCCATCCACACTAAAACTGCCCTTTTTCTCACTTCCCACCTAGAGAAATTCCCAATCTCCCTCTACAGTAGGGGTTGCAAACCCAAGTGCATTCAAGGTCAGGATGGTAACATAAATGAGTAAAGCTGAGGGGACCACAGAGCGCTCACCTACACTTAAAGGCAGCCCCTGCCTCTCAGCTCCCTCAGCTCTAGGACACTGTTCCATACAAAGAATAAATGGCCCAGTGTTGCCAAATCTGAGAAGCCGGAGGTCTGGATTTTTATATTCAGTACCTGAATTACTTTTTTAAATAAATAAACAAATACGGAGTAGCTGAAACAAGACACGTCTACAGGCAGAACCTGTTGACTACCACTTGCTATTTATACTCTAAGGACCTCTAAGCATTTACCACTGCACCCTGAGAGTGTTTACATACCTGTTTCCTCTATAAGCATGACAATATCTTAAGGTCCTAAGGTCAGGTCCCTGTGTCTTTCATCGGTTCTTTCATTTATTTATTCATTTGTTTTAATTCACATATCATTTTTCTTCTTTCTTCCATCTACTCACCCAGTCATCCATCCCACTCACCAATAAATAGAATTACGTGCCTGTAAGCACTTTGTTAAGAAGGCAAAAGTAGAAAGACACGGTCCCTGCCCTCAAAGTGTTCCTAGTCCAGTGAGAAGAGACACAGGCAAACAATTATAATACACACGCTCATATTACAAAGGAATAATGTACTCAAAGCACAGCACACGGACAACAGAAAAAGCACTTAAATCTCCCTGGGGGAGTCAAGTTGGCTTCAGATAAGATTTGAACAAAGGGTAGAAATCTGCCAGCTTGATAACTGAGAGAGAGAGAGAGAGAGAGAGCTCTCCAGGCCATGGGAACAATCTTCGCAGTGGTGTGGAGGCAGGAGAGAGATGGCACATTTGAGGAAACACAATAATGCAGTTCTGGTTTAAAACAGGGAGTAAAAAGGGGTGAAATTTCACAGCATGTCATTCTTAATCATGCAGTATTTAGTGCAGTTCTTGGCACCTAGAAAATACTCAAAAAGTGTTTGTTTAATTCATTCATGCATTCAAAATTGGGCAGGAAGAAATGCTAACCAAGCACGGCTTAACAATAATTAAGCCGTTCCTTCAACGGGACAGCTATGCCAGGGGAATACATTATAGGAGCTGACTGAAGAACTGTTACCTGAGCTAATATAATAATTACTCAATTAGTACAATAATAATAGTAATAAGTGACATTTACTGAGTGCTTATTATAGGCCGGTACTTGACTAAGGGTTTCACAGACATTATCTAATTCAGTGGACATAAGGATCCTATGCAGTATTATTATTCCCATTTTACAGACTAAAAAATAGACTCAGAGAAAGGAGGTGGGGCTCAAACCCAGGAATGTCTGAATCCAAAGTTCAAGCTCTCAGTCACCACAGTTACATTTTTTTGGTGGAAAAATCCCCGAGGGTTTCTTGCAAAGGCTTTTGGTTGTGTTTGAACTCAGAGCATCAGAGTACCAAGGAACAAGCTTGCTCTCTTGTGGGTGACTAAAATTTGTCCAAAATAAAATCTACCCTCTAAAGTAAGCAGAGAACTGACCACCAACTGGGTATTGCCACATGGTCATAATGCAGTTGCCAGCAGCTCTCTCCATTAAAACAAAACAAAATAAAACTCTCTAGAAAATGCCAAGGAAAGGGGAGGCAGGCAGAATCTCCTTCCAGAGCCAGCCCAGGCCAGGCCTGTCTGTTGCGGACAGCTGGGCGAAGGCTGCCAGAAGATGCAGACGACCTACAGAGAACCCACCCAAAAACGGGACTCAGAGACAACAGGCAACAGGCTCCCGGTCACAGGGGGTCAATTTTGTTTACTTTCAGACACCTGGACTCCCTTATATATCATATGTGTAAATGACATTAAAGCGTCTTCAGTGTGAACACTGAACTTTCACAATTTGCACTGAACTTCCCTGTGATTCAGCTGATTTCATGGATGAAGAAAATGTATCTAAAACAAGGAGCTAAAAATCTGCAAGGGAAAGATGTGTTTTCAAATACCTCCTGAGTACTTATCAAGCACCATTTTATATCAAGATGATATTGTAACCAAAAATATATAAATTTATCAACTTACTAGAAGAGGTCTACTATAAGCAAATCTAGGTAATTCTAGTTGATTACTTCCACTTCTTACACACTTTCCACTTATTTATTTATTTATTTTCCACAGAACTGTTCTTTTTTTTTCCAACTTATTGAGGAATAATTGACAAATATAATTGTGTATATATTAAAGTATACAACATGATTATTTGACATACATATACACTGTGGAATGAGTACCAAGATCACACACTTGTTACTTACATCTCCTATAATATAGATGAGCAATTCATTATATTGTACTGATGAAGAATACACATTCTTCAATTAACATTGCCTGGGTTCAAACTGCTACTCTGCCACTTGCTACTGTGTGATTTGGACAAATTACAAGTTTTCTCCAAGTCTCAGTTTTCATCATCTGTAAAATGGGTATAATAATGGAGCCTTAGCTATATTGCTTCCAAAGCTACCTGAATAACCGAATTAAGGTTGTAGAAGAAGGGCAAAGAAGGCACATTGAAAAATATTTAGAAAGTAACACAAACAAGACATGGAGATGGACTTCTGAATATGACGTTGGTCGGAAAGGCAGGCATCAAGACCGAAGCCAGGTTTCAGCCTGGACCTCTGAGAAAAGGTGGCAAGTCATTAGGATGAAGCAGGCAGGAAAGGGGCAGGTTGGTGGGGAATGTGAACCTGGGACCTTCTGGTAGGAGACAACTGTGGAAAGCTATGTAGTTATGTCCAATACACACTACTATATATATAATAGATAACTAGCAAGGACCTTCTGTACAGCACAGGGAACTCTACTCAACATTCTGTAATAACCTATATGGGAAGAGAATCTGAAAAGGAATGGATATATATATATATATATATATA
>NW_020174369.1:3834240-3857970 GCF_003031525.2 Neophocaena asiaeorientalis asiaeorientalis | reverse complement strand
TATATATATATATGTCTCCATATATATATCTATATCTCCATATATATATATCTCCACACATATATATATATATATAAAACTGATTCACTTTGCTATACACCTGAAACTAACACAATTTTGTAAATCAACTGTACTCCAATAAAAATTTTCAAAAAAAGCTATGTAGCTATGTCCAGTGGCTACTTATATTTTGAAGAAAAGTGCTGGAAATACAGATTTGGAAGTCACTGGCTTAGAAATTAAATCAAGAAAACCAAGCCATGTACACTGAGTTACCCCAGAAAGAATATTTCGGCAGAAGTTGCAAACCAGTGGCCCATGGACCACATCTGGAACACAGACTTGTTTTGTTTGGCCCCCACAGAGTTCTAAAAAAAGTTTCAGCCAACGTATAAAACTCCTAAGATTGCAAATTTTTTTTTTTTTAATCTGGATTTCTGGTTTGCCTTGAAAGACCAAAAGGCTTTGCAATACAGGGCCAGCATCCCCTCTCTTGAGATCATTTCAGGAAGCCCCCTTGAGACCAGGCTCCTGCTACACGGTTCACCATGGCTGTCCCCACTTGTCAGCATGTGCAGTTATTTCAGCCTGCACCTCTTATCTGCTATCTCCAGGGATCCTACAGGAAGGCTAGTTTGTGTCTTCTGCTGTACAACCCCTGGCAGAATAAAAAGAGCAAAGAACAAAGGTCAGGAGCCTCTGAAAACTAACGTAAAGAGACTCTAGAAGAGGAACCTGTGAATGAGACCCGGACAGAAGTGTCAGAAAGGTGTAAGCACGTGTGTTATCATCAAGTTCAAGGGAAGAGAAGGGTCAGGGATTTATCCTTGACTAGTCTTTGCCTGAAACCTCCCCTCCCCCACACGAGCAAGTCTTTTCAGCACCAACTTCAAACTAGATCCTCAACCTAAACACTTTCCATCATCTTTATGACTGGTCGAGAGCGCAGTCATTTCTCACTTGGATTATTGCAATTGCCTCTTGCCTGTTTCTACTCTTATCTCCCAACAATCCGTTCTCCACACAGCAGCTAGAAAGAGCCCATTAAAATGTAAATCACATCATGTCACTGGTTTGCCAAAACTATGCAGTGGCCTCCCCGTACTTCTGGAAAAATTCCAAACTCCGAAGCACACCCTATAAGGTCCTACAAGGAGTGGTCCTTTTCCACCTCTGTTGGCCAGAACTCCAACAACTAGCTCCTTGCTCACTGTGTCACACTGGCCTCCTTGCTGTGCTCTTCAAACAGGTCAAGTGTACATCCCGGCTCGGGAGTCCTTGCCTTTCCTCCTCTTTCTGGAGCTTACTTTTTCTCCTTAGTCCCTCTCAGCTCAAGGTCACCTTCTTAGAGAATACTCACTAACCTTCTCCAAGCCATTCCTTGTTTGACCACCCTTCTACCATCTCCCTGTTGCATTTTCTTCCAAGCACTTGTCATTGAGGTGAATTATTTTTATTTGGTTACTTGGTTATTTCTGTCTCCCCACTATAATAGGCTCCATGTGACCAAGGTCTTTATCTACCTGTTTATAATGCCTCACACAGAGAAGGTCTCAAGAAGTAAGTTTTAAATGAATGAATGAATGAATTGGAATAAATGCATGAACATATGATATTATGGAAGTGAAGGGATTATAGAGAATGAGTATTAAACACAGAAAGCAGAGCCTGAGCAAGAGGTTTAAGTATCGACACTACAACAGGAAGTGCAATCTCAGGGAGCAGGAGGGAAGGGTAAACAAAGGGAGTGAAACAGATAAGGAGGAGAGGCAAGATGAATTTGCATTAGCAAGCTGGCCCCACTAAAAGAGGCTGATTCTCTATCCCATAGTACTATCTCCCAACCTCCACACTCCAATCCCCCGAGCCATATAAACTGTCTCAGAATATCCACGATGGGGAGAGACAGAGCATCAGTTCCCCTACACATCCAGGTTGTGTATGTGTGGGTACAGAGGGAGATTCAGAGGTGGCATCAACAGGGAAGCCCCATGGTTCAGGATGGACAGGTGAGGCACTGTCAGTTTATACCTGTGGGATGTCTTTCAGAGCCCACGCACACCTGGGTGCTGCATCGGCAGCTGAAACAAGAAACAATGCAACTTTTCTTTACCATCCTCCTGGAGGACCTGGTATGGGACTAAGAGGTGCCTGATACACAGTAACATAAGAACCAAGAATACCCACTGCCTGTAACAACAGCAGCATCAGTGCACTGGGGAGAGTAGAAATCATATTATAGTGGATGAAGGAGCGACTGAGAGGAAAGGAATCAGCACAGCAAGAGTTGGCTTCTCTTAAGAGCTCCTTGGAGAATCGCTGATTCCAGGGCTGGGCAAGGAAAGTACTAAGTGACAGCCTATAGTGCCCGAAAGTAAACGTGTGCTCAACCAAAGATGAGGACAAGTCTAAAGGACACAGAAGCCAAAATGAAGGGCTTCCCAATGGTTAAGTCGATGACTATTTGGGCAACAAAATAATGATAATAATGGATTATAACCAATAGAATAAAATAAGTACATACTGATATTAATAAATAATTGAAAGAATAAATAAATGGGAGACAAGGGGAGAGCCACCTAAGGAGAGCTCCAGTTAATAAGTACAGAAGGAATAATAAACATAGAAAAACACCTGGCAAAATCACAGGAATAATTGTCTCAAGCAAGAATTAATAATAGATACCAAAATTAGTGGGCAAAGGTATGATAGGAAACATGATATTTACACAGTCTCAGAGTTATCTCCCCACAAGGGGTAAATAGTAACTTTGCAGTAGAAAACTTGGAAGACACAACCTTAGCCAAGTGACATCACAAGTTAACCTCACCAGTGATGGGACAAATTGATATCGTGTGCCTCCTGATACGGTGCACTGTGAAGAGCACATAATTTCTGTGGTTTTCCTGCCAAAAACGCAAAACCTGAATGTAATCCTGAGGAAACATCACATAAATTGCGGGACATGACACAAAACAACTGGCTGGATGCTTCGAAAATGTCATGGTCATAAAAGACAAGACTGAGGAACTGTCCCAAATTACAGGAGACAAAGATCTGACAACTATATGCATCGTGATCCTGGATTAGGTTCTGGTCCAGAAAAAGAGACATCAGTGGGACAACAGGCAAAACTAGAATAAATTCTATACATCAGATAACAGTATTGTATGAATGTTAATTACCTGATTTTGACAATCGTGCAATGACTATGAAAGATGTTGGTGGGAGAGAGAGGAGGAAAATGTGACGGGGAGAGATACACAGAAGCTTCTAATAGTACCTGAAAATAGTGTCATTTTTCAGTAGGTAATAGGTACATGGATGTCCATTATAATATTCTGTATACCTTACATACGCATTATATTATTCTGCATGTATAAACATGCCATAATACTTTTTTAAATAGGGAAGAATTTTAAGTACAATGAAAGCATAACAAATGTCATTGCGTTCTTTTAGGTTCTGTTGCCTAAGGCTCAGAGCCTGAGCCCTGTTCTCTCTTGGTTTAAAAAAAAAAAAAAATAATAAGGATGAAGTATTAGGAAGTTATAAAAGGCATCCTTACACTTAAGACTTTCTCCTTGATATAATCCAGTGGTTTATAAGATAGCTGAAAAGGGGCGTGTCGTGTCACTTCTTAACTCTGTGAATCAGTGTTCTTTAACCCCTATCCTTCCACTACTATAAGTCATCTTATGAATCCCTTGAGGTCCCCACACGTGCTCCCAGGGATGTGTGTCCCATATGCTGAGTGGAGGGAGAATAGTGTTGGTGTAAGAAATAGTTTTGGTGTAGGTTCAAATCCCTACTCCTCCACTTAATTAGTAGTGTGAGGTGGGACAGGGAAGTGACTCCATTTCCCTGAGTATTTCCAAATCTGTAAATGAGAGGACACTTTGAAATTGTTATAAGGTTGACCTGGAAGAATAAAAGATAAATAAAGACCAAGTAACTGTGCCTGGTACATACACACAGATACTCACATCTGAGCAATATTCATCATTACTGTTGCTACCTTTGTTTTTAAGGAAACTGAGACTGAGAAAGCAAGCCTACCTCTGCCTTGAATCTCTAGAAATAAAACGAGATTGCAAAAGAGCATGACACACAACACCTCTGCACTCATGGCCACATATCTACCACTTCTAATCTGAGTGGCTTTACCCCAATATTGGGACGTTGTCCTAATGTGGGGAGCTGGTGTAGTGGGCATGGCAAAGGTTAGGCAGTCACACCTGGTCTCCAAGGAGTCACCTCCTTGTCCCACGTGATCTTGGGCAAATGACCTAACCCTCAAAGCTTCAGGGATTTCCTGTCTCAAATGGGGAGACCACCACCCTCTCATAGGATTCTGATTAGAATGTACCCTGCATGGATGTATATCGCATAAAACAGTGCCTGACGCATCATAGATACTGCACAGATCTTAGTCCCTTCCTTTGGCAGGAATATTAAAAGAAAGTAAGCTTCAAAGAGGGGCTGTGGAAACCAAGGAGGAAAAAGTACTGGGGGAAAGAGAAAAACAATCCACAAACTGGGCAATCCAGACTCATTGTAATCCTGGTTAGACCCTAAATTTCCTGCACCTTGAAGAGCTTCAGTTTCCTCCACTGTAAAAGAGAAACACTACGGTCTCCTTCGCAGGCTTGTGAGGGTTCACGGAGGTATGGAAGTATGTTCCGTGGGGCCAGGCACCCGCTGGGAGATGAATGCACACAAGCTGGAGCTAAAGGAAGTTGCGTGGAGACTCCTCCATCCTCTTAATGCCTCTTGCTCCCTTTTTCAAGAGCCTGAACCATCGCTGAGAGTTCAAGGCTCAGGGTCTGGAAGCAGTTATCCCTTCAATCCTTCTCTGCCTAAACCATACATAGCCCTGGCTCCTGACTCCTCACAGAGGAAAAAAAAGTCTCCCCAAGGCCAAGTGAAGCATCGTGGTACTTTCTAAAACCCACACTCCTACTCGCAGGCCACACCACAACTTCTGCCCGTGTTTTTTTGAAGTCTACATTCTAAAACCTTTATTTAATCTTCCTAAGCAACCCAGAAAAAAAAAAAAAAAAAGACCTAACTCTATGTCTGTGTTAGATTTTAGACACTTCCTAAAGGATGGATTTAAATGTCATACTCTTGACTTCGGAGGAAAATCTGAGGATAAAAGAGGGATTAGGAATTGTGGGATGGGGGAGGATGGAGATTTGAAGACAAAATCAGGTTAAGGTTACAAGGATAAAGTTAAAGAAGAAAACAAAAGCCCTGTTAAGGCTGCCGTGGTTAAAGTTACAAATAAAGTCAAACACTTCATAGATCTCTAGTTCTCGAACCCGAGAGAGCTCTGGGGCAGCTCTCATGTGAGCCTGAACAACAGGTTAATTTTCAAGCAGGAATCAAAGGGGTTGGGCCCCAGGACAAATAGATTGAAAGCCCAAGCATAAGCCCGGTTTCAGGGAGTTAAAAGGAATGCAGACTGCCCCAAAACACACAAGTCGTTTGTTTTTTCTGCCACCTTTCCAACGGTCATGTCTGGAGTGAGGATAAACAGTTCTGGGGGAAAAAAATGATGTGAAGTACAGACTTTAAGAAAATAAAACACTAGAAGAACGTTTCTTAAAGAGTTATATGTGTGCCTGCATATACATACATATATATGTAGAGAGAGTGAGAGAGAGAGAGAGAGAAAGAACAAGAGAGAGAGAGAAAGAAAGAATAAATATTGATATATACAAATATATGCATGCACATGCGGATGCCAAACTTACCCAAACTTCTGCATGTTTCCAGGTGTGAATAACAAAGGCTGAAACCAGCCTTTAAGATGCAGTAGGTTATTTTTTTTTTTTTTTAGCGAAACCAAAATTTTTTTTACAACAGCATTCCATAAATAGTGAAGGCTGTCTGAGCAACATTTCAGGTTTATTTAATAAGATTAAACTGCATGCTTTTGGTTATTATTAATAGCATATTTTATTCTAGGTTGCTTAAAATTGTATTTGGAAAGTCCCAGATAGAGGAGCTAAGAAAATGAGAAGAGAAAGCTTCCTTTTATGGCAGCCCCACTGGGTGCAAGGAACGGTGCTAAGCGCTGTTCACGTGCTGTCCCATTTTACCTGCCCAACTGACTTAAACTGTAAATATCAAAGTCCCAAACCCACACAGCTTGCAGAGCCCATTCTGCTTGCCCCAGAATCTGAGGCTTTTTCCATCATCATTCCACATTTCCTTCCAATGAAATACTGAAAGGTCGAAGCAATCTTTCCCAGTATTGCTGTGAGGACAGAGAAAAGTCCCATATTCCTGGGACAGGAAAAGACCAAAGGGATAGGAAAGTAAGGCAGAAGGCAGCTTTTCTGTGATCTCCTCTTTAGTAGAAATGAGACAAGAAACCTTTTGGTCCAAGAAGTAAAGCAAATAGATGAACAATTTACATGTGGCAGGTGACAAATATTTAATGCCGCTTGGAACAGTGGTTCTTCAAAAATGTCTTTCAGCTCTGAGGACCCTTCTATGAATCCACACTTCAACGGGTGTGGTCAAGGCTCAGAGAAAATACATTTTTAATAAGGACTGTGCCAACACGAGAGGCTCAAAATGGAATGTAAGACCCACAAGGGACCTCATACTCTTGGGATAGGGTCCTAAAGTAAAGAAGGGAATAAAGAGGCCAGAAAAAATATATATATTCTAGGGAATGAGGCCCTGGTAGAACCCTGTCAGTATAATTATCAGAATGGATTTCTTTCCCCCCTCAGTGGATGAGCTAGTCAGGTTAAGGGGCATCATATTCCAGACAAATACGCTCAGGACCAGAGGCACTGGCTGCTTTCCAACCACCAGTGGCATCTCAGCTGCTTAACCTGTGCACAACGCAGAGACCAGCACCACACAGCACGTATGGCTCTGGTGCTGATGGCTCTCTCCACTCCTTTCTCAGTCTCTCTCATATGGTGTTGGACTCTTGCTATTATTCTCTTTTTTTTTTTTTTTTTGGTCTTGTTTTGGTGTTTGAATCTGATGCTTTACCCAGGGGACAGGGAAGAAACTCAGAGATTAGCAGCAGCAGGAAGCTGCTCCCACCTGCTGGCTGAAAGGACAGAGGGAGGAGGTATGGTTGCTGGAGCCCAAGAGCCGGGGTCACTCAGCAGAAGCTGGAGCCATGGGAACCTACCCTGTGGGTGGGAGAGCCATGCAGAGGATGTGGCCACTGCCAGCAGTGCTGTCCGAGGCAGAGGGTGAAGGACAAATGCTCTGGCTTCCCTTTCTCCCATCCTCCCATCTCCCACTGGTGTCAAATTGCCAGAGGGCAGGGGTCAACCATCTGGAATGCAGAATAGAGCAGGACAGGGCAACAAATGGATCTGGGTGCAAAGAGGCCAAAGGCCAACACCATTGATGAGTTAAAAGATATGTCACAGAACAGTGTGTCATGTGACACCATAACTGCTAAACATATGCACATGTAATTTAAGCAAATGTATACATACTGCACACAACACAGAGACTGAGCTATTGTGAGACGGAAGAGAGAGCAAGAAGAGCGGAAAGATACACAGGCGGTTCTCAGTATTAGATTCTACAAAGTCTCCACAAACACAGACTCATCGCTCCTAGGGGAAATACAGGGTTAGGTTCCTGCAAGCCTCTGGTTCCATGTTTACCAACTGACCAATATATAACCTTGTTTTTGTGTGCTTCTGTTTAAAAGCACACCATTTAATATATACTGTTGATTCATTAACAGTGAGCTCAATAGCCAACAGCATTTAACTCATGTCTGAACAAAGCTTATCTAATATATTTTCTCCATAACGCACAACACAGCCTTCTTGCACTTAGAAACACAGACAGCCCTTCCGCACTATGCTTGGGGCTCATTTAAACAGTAAAATCACCAACAAGAAGCACAAAAATGAGAAAAATGGGGCACTAATGGACCACAAAAAGGACACATTTATAACACGATAACAGAAACATGAGGGCAGAGGGTCACCTTGCTCAAACTCCGCTGGGAATGAGCACATCAGAGCAACTCAGAAATTTTTTGCTGCTCCGTGCATGTCTGAGAAGGACCACAAAAGCACCACTCCGTATTAATTTGGGAGTTACAAATAAATTTCACTGAGTAGGTGAGTTTGAAAATACAGAATTTGCAAACAATTAGAACAGAGCGGACATCAAAATATTTAAAGAAAAAAGGTTGTCCCTAGATGGTAGGAGATGAAAATGCTTTTTGTTTCATTATGTAATTTTCCTTCCTCTTTATTTTCAACTGTTGCCTGGCCTGCATTAAGCTTGTAATTAGTGGGGGGAGGAGAGAGATTCAAAATTTAAGATTTCAAAGAGAAAGAAAAACTAGGAGCAAAAGCATTTAAGAAGTGGAATCATTTAGCCGACCAGAAGGTCATGCTAGATATACCCCTGGGGAGCAGAATGGGTCATCCTCACTGTGTGATGTGAGGGGCAGTCCCAAGGTGCCCCCACTCCAAATCTCTACCACGCCTCCAGCCAACGACCCAAGGAGTGAGGGGGATGGCTGCAAAGGCCAATCGTGGGACAGGCTGAGGGCAGGAGGGGCACATGAGCTACCTTCTGAGTAGACAGCCAACGTTCCCATTGGAACAACCCACCCTGGCTTCATGGACTCACACCGTCACCATCCACCTCTAGCAAAATCTCTCTTATGCTCATTTCAAGTTTACTCGTGAGAAGACGTGAGCCTCTTTCAGATCAATTCAGCAAATATGATTTGAGCCCAAACTGTGTGAGCTATGTACAAACTGCTGTACAAGGTGCCAGAAGAAATAAAGCACCATTTTGCCACCAGTTTTGTGTTTTACCTGTTTGTAAATAATGTTCTATATGCTTTGAGAATAATCAGAAGGTTTGGACCCCTAACTTCATCACCTTATACTGATAAATGGCTTATATTTGTAAAGCATTTTATATTACTAGCATTCTTATATATACATTATCACCGGGCTCTAATTGTCTGTGTTAGTGATTTGCATCCTTCTGGCACTGTATGTACACCTCTCCTATGACATATTACATCATCTTGATTTATTTATTGGTCCATTTCCCCTCTAGTCTTTGAGCTAGCTTCTTGAGGACAGGCACTGACCTAGTAGGCCCTCAGTAAGCACTACAGAATTATTGTGTTTAGATGAAATCTTCACAACAACACTAAAGTGGGAATTATTTAATAATTTTTACAGGTTAGGGAAGAGAATCAGAGGGATGAAGTGATTTGTCCAAGAGCAAATTATGAAGGCTCTGACCCTGACCCCACACACAGTGTTCCTTCCCTGTCCCAGAGCTGACACATCCCACAGGGTACATGTTATAAAAATGACTTCAGTCCAGCCAAGTTCTAGAAACACAATTGCATACAATACCTACTGGAACATCTATCCATCTTCTTTTTTTTTTTTTTTTTTTTTTAACCCATAAAGCAAGAGAGGGAGAAAAAGCCTGTGCCCTGGTACTGCTTTCTATCTTCGTGTTCAAAAATATTTACCAACAGTAAAGGATCCTTTTGAGTTTAGAATGGAGATTCAAATAAAAAGTGTCCATTGAGTTACTTTAGATGCACAAACCTACTCCAGTGATTGAAAAAATGAAATAAAAAATCTATTTTATGAGATTCTTCAGCTTCAAACCAGGAATAAAACTAAGTTGCAGAATTGAAAAAGCATCAGAATAGCAGAAAAGCATAGTAATTTAGCTCTCTGTTCATTCCTTACGCCATTAGCGAGCAACTTTCAATCTTTAATCCTCCTTCACGAAGCTGCTTTTACTGTCCCATCTGCTCCTCTTACTCATGCCATCAGGATCTTATAATTAAATTCTAATTAAAGTTTAAGGCATGTAATAAAGAAAACACTTGCGGAATGCCTTTGATTCAAGAGGCCAAAATAACATTTCAGCAGTTTGAAAAATGAATTATATCCTTCTGCTTAACAAGCATCTTTAAAATGGAATTAAAATGGGAAATTCCAATCTTCCATGATTTCACCAGCCACACATTATGTAAATATGGTCATCATCATGGGTTACATTTAAGTCGGCTGAAAACATCATGAAGAGAACTCTGCCCGGCATGCACAGTATGGATGTGAGCTCAGTGGCAATGCAGGAAGCAGAACTTTCATAAAAACCATGGTGGTACCTTGAAATATGGACATGCTGGCCCTGAACATCAGCAACTTTCTACCACAACTCCTGAATGCTGAGAGAAAAGGGTTCTCACCCTCCTCATCTCATCGCTCACCAGACTCGAGCAAGCCTACCTTTCCAGCATCTTCCAGACCTATCTCCTCTTCCACTACATTAGGTCAGCCCTCCAACATCCCTGGGAATTTTGCAATACTTGTCCACTGCCAGCCCCAGTCCTCTGCTCCAATCCACACTCCACTCCACCTTTTTTAAGCATCACTCTCATCAGGTTGTTCCACCCGGACTATAGGTTACAATTTAAGAACAATGATCATTGTTAATTATATGATTCTATAGCTCATATAATCACCATCATAATCGATATGCCAGACACTGTTCGAAGTGCTTTATGTTATTATTCAGATTCTCACAACCACCCTGTGACGTATGTCCTATGATTACATCAGATGAGGAAAAGGAGGGACAGAAAATCGAGGTGCTTGCCCAGGACCACAGGGGCACGAAGCGACGGGGCCAGGGTTTAGAGCCATGCAGTCTGACTCCAGTCTGCGCCCAAAAGCCCAAAGCCTGAGTAAAGCACATGGGGACATCCTGTTCTTCTCTCCAAATGCTCCTGACATGTGCCCTATGTTCTGCTTATGCCAACAAGCTCCACCTCTGCAGACGCATCATGGTCTTCCACACCTACGGCTTTTCACCTGCTGCCTGTTTGCCAGGTGGTGCTCGTCATCCACCCGGTAAATTCTTGTTCATCCCTTTCCTATCCTGTGAGGCCTGTGCTAGTTCCCTGGACAGAGCTGATCACTCCCCTTTTTGCGGCTGCAGAATCTAGAATCTACAGGACCTCCATTATGGTGCTAATTGCACTGCAATGTGACTGGGGGAGCCTTGGTTTCATCTCAGCGTCCCTTAAAGGCAGGGCACACAACAGGGCTTTGATAAATGTGCGAGGAGTAAAGAAACCGAGCGTTCTCTAAATCTATACACTGGCCATACACACAGCATGGTCCAGTCTTTGTCAAAGTTAGTATAGAGAAAAAAAAATGTTACTCTCTGGTATGATTTATAGAGAGAAAGGAAAGAAAAATCATATGTTACTTTATAAATCCAAAGAACACCTATGAAACTCTTCCAGAAGCAACCAGCTCACTGATAGTGCGTACCTTGTTTTACTTTTTGACAATCAAAATGCATGAGTTCCTTTCTTCCGTGACCCTACAACCTTTAAGATGAGCCCTTTCCAGACCATAGCAGGGGGCAAACAGTAGGCTTAGGCTCAGCCACACAAGGCTGTCTGGACTTGACTGTGCTACTTAGGTCCTAGCCTGTAATCCAAGGCCTCAGGAGCCCAGGGCCCCCACTCCCAGGCTTCCCTGAACCCTGGCTTCTCTACCAGCCGAGGTCTAAACCACTGAGCATCTCAGCTGTTACCTGATTTGCCATCCAGGGTTCCACTGAGACTGGAGCCTTTTCCTTGACCTGATGAGCCCCGACAAACCTTGTTTCCTTTCGCCCAATTGTTCCTCCCCCTGGGGGTTTGGCTGCCCCTAGCCTACCCTGCCACTAGCTTGGTTCTGTTCCAGGCAGACCAGCCACTGTGAACCACACCATTGCCACTGTGTCTAAACGCCCAGGGTCCCTCATGCCTAGAAATTCCTAAGCCATGTCTTCCACTAGGTGAATAAACACCAGGCACAGCACTAGGTCTTTTATGTAGCTCTATCTCAAATTCCTCAAAGCTTTCTTTCAAAAAGATATAATTACACTAATTAGTCCATTCAACCAATCTTCACTGAATGCCTACTCTATTATAAGCAGGACAACAAAGCTAGGTGACATGCCCACTGTCACACAGATGATGAGCAGCAGAAGTGGGATATGAAAATAGATCTTTGTCACTCCCACGATATACCCCAGCTTTTGGTCCTTTGTCTTTGTCCTTGAAAAGATGACGAGGTACTGAAGAAAGGCATGCACTCAAGAAATCTAAGGATATCACCCTTGATCATGGCACACACAAGTACAGATGACAGACCCAACCCTTCACAAGACCCCAGTCTACGTTTCCATGCCCTGTCCACTCCACACCACCCACTTTTCTCTGGACATGCAATGACTTTTCACACCTTCATCCGTGTTCAAGTCTTTGGCTGTAATGTCCTGTCTCCACCTGTGCACTGTATTTACCCCTGCAGCTCATTCACGCGTCATTCTGTATTCATTAAACAGCTGCTAGGTACCAGCTCCTGTACTGAGTGATGAAGATACATGATTTAGGCCCTGCCTTTAGAGAGCTTACAGTCCAGTGGGAGGTAAAGATGAGTAAACACACGAGAACACTGAATAGTATGCCCCAGGGCGGGGGGGAAATGCAGGCTGCCCTGGTAGCTCAAAGGAAAGGCCTGGAACCCGGTCTTGGTGCTTCCTCCCTGAGACGCTCGTCTCCCCATTCCTTCCCTCATTCTGCCCCCAAGCCCACCATAATTCATTGTGCCTCACATGTTTCTCATTGTACTGTACACTCTGCAGTTACAACATTTTTCACAGTGAAACATAATGTATGACATGATCATTTATCTTCATTTTGAGAACTTAGGGAACTGATTCTTTTTTAATTGACAAATACTTACTGAGCGGCTTGCAGGAAGGACTGTACTGGTCATGAGTCTGAGTTTTATCGTTTAAATCCTGGCAAGTACTTAGAAGCCAAGTGACCTTGGGCAGGTTATTAAAATCTCAGTCCCGCGACATTTTCCACATCTCTAAAGTGGGGATCAATCAGGAATACACCGAAGTTCAGCATGGCGACAGTACTTACCCCAAAGCACTGCGAGTTTTCGTCTTTGGCCTCAGTCTTTGCATTGCTCATTTCAACCCCAGTTTTGGCATCACTTAACCTCTGTGTGATTAGTGACAATGACCACAGTGAGGTCTCCATCCTCTCTATCCATATCAGTAATACGAGGCAGTTTGGGACTTAATGTTAATATCTTAATATCACTTCTAAATATAGGTAAGCGATTTAGATCCAAAGGTGGGTAGTAAGGGTGAAACTATACTGTTGGGGGTTAAGGAGTGAATGGGTAAGTGAATAAATGAAGAAAATGGGCAAGGATCCTTCATATGGAGGATCTGACACCAGAAGGAGAGGGAGAAATGGGGCAGTAGTCTGCAGCCCAATTTTACAAAGTGTTTTCACTTACTAAGGCAGGCAACACAAGCTAAAACATCATGGAATATATTATATCTTTACATACCAGTATAAGGATTGTTGCTGCTTCTGAGTGCCAAATATGTATGTATAATGCTGACTCCACCCTACCCATCCAAACTGATTTGGTTCCCAAATGCTTGGCTTCCACTGAGCCAGTTTTTTTTTTTAAACAACTTTCAGAATAAACAGAAAAGCAAAATGTCGAGCCAAGACATTTTCATGTTCAAGTCCATGATTTTGAACATTTGTGAGTTGCTTTACATAGCACCCAGATTTAGTACCCATCCATCTACTTCTAGACTGGATAGAAAGTACATGTACACACAGATACCCAGACACCAAATATAGCACCAAATCATACATGAGATTCTGAAGTTCTCAGAAATGCAAGAACCCAGCCTTAAGAACTTTCTTTCAATCCCTACAGATATATACATGACATGAGGAACAGAAAAAAGGAAAATTCTATTGCATGGAAAGCTGCAATAGGAGGTGATAATAATATCACAGTGCATGATGTCAAGAGTGCCCAGCAGGTACCAAATACTTAACGTTCAGTATGTAATCCTGACAAAGAGTTATTGTTATTCCTATTAGAAATGATAAAACTATGGCTTGGGGAACCTAACTAAGTAGCCAACTAAGAACAAGAACTTTAGAGAGTCAGCTTTGCTACTAATCTAGCTCTGTTACTTTGGGCAAGCTTCTTAGTATCTCTAAACCTTAAGTTACTCATCTATGAAGTGGGTATAATCACACATACCTTGGAAAGTTAAAGTAAGTTTTGAGAGAAAAAGAATGTACATAAAGTACCTAATATAACGCTTGGCATTATAAGTTATATTCAGTAAATGACACCCATGTTGATCATTATCAGTATTGCCCAAGACTGTATGACCAGTAAGTGACAGAGGGGGCACTTAAATTCATATTTGACTGATTCTAAAACCAACACAAACGACAGCACTGAGAACTTACCATGTGCCAGTATTACTGTGTAAAAGCTTTACACGTATTAACACAATCAACGGTCTTAATAAGCCTATGAGAAAGATACTATATTATCCCTACAATATAGATAAAGAAACTGAGATACAAAAATGCCTCATAGCTGTTAGAGGCTTGACAGGCTTCCTCAGCCCCGATTTTAGGTAATTCCAATAATATATTATTCCCAACATTACAGTCATTTATCTTTCATGATGAGGTGCCTGCATTCTGAAACCACGTACAACATCTCAGATATATTTTGGGAACAGAGGGCATACCGAAAGGGACCCTGCTTGAGTTCTTTAAGAGGACAGGAACTATTTAAACATAAAGTAATATTATTTTTACTATTTTGCAGAGACATGAATAAGATGCATCAGGAATTTTATTATCCTAATTAGCCAATCAGGTTCTAGTTGAATCGAATCAGACTCCTCTCTGGCTTTTCTTTCTCATTCTGCAGAATTTCAAGACATCTGGACTGCCTGAAACACACCAAAGAATGGTCCCGGAAGCCACATGTGAACTGACCCTCGTGGCCCAAAGCCCCCAAATGGACATAAGTGGAAAGGTCACCATATTCTATTTTCCCATGGCAAATGGCCTTTGGAAACACTTGTGTTTTTTTAATTTCTTTTTATACTTTCACAGTCAAATGATCATGATCAACAAGAATGAGATAAAATTGACTGCAGCTGGAGAAAAATGCTGACGTGAATGGCTAAAAACATCATGCGTAGCTTGTAATAAAAGGGTACAGGACCATAATGTAAGTCGAGGCCCCCTCTAAAGTCACATCTCATTAAGACTAGAAGCAGCAGCTGGTTTCTCCCAAAACAAGTCCTGCAGGAACAAAATTAGAAGGGTTCCCATCCTTTAGATGTGCTCTTGAAAATATTAAGTCCTTGATGGGGATGGATTTTTATAGACAGTTGACAGGTCAGACCTGAGTGCATGTTGTTCTAAAGGTCAAAGAATTGGCAAAAAATGGATGTGACTGCTGTCAAACTAGAATGAGCTCCCTTTGAAGTTGGAGGCTTAGATGAACCGAATCTGAAATGCTCTCTTTAAACGAAGCAAAGACAAGGGTGAAAAATAAAAACGCTGCCCTGCGTACGCTGAGACGTCTTTTAAGTAACTCAGGTGTACTACCCTACTCTGCTATGCTGGCATGACCCGCCATTAAAATCTGGGTGAAAAGGAACAATCCCTGAAGTGGGATGGTGTTAGCAAACAGCCACGATGAACACCCCACTCCCTACATCCTGGAAAGCTCCGCGAAAAAAACCTCCCTCAAAGTCCTCCTGCTTCCAGTTTAATCAGCTCAGTACTTGCCTTGCCCTCTATTTATTTGTGCTCCCCTACTAATCACTCCCCCCAGCTTGTATTTTATTCTACAGATGACTTCAGGCCAAAACGTGCTGCTATACCAGCAAACACTTGAGTTGTTGCTGTGGCTGTTATCATTCATGAAGTTTCACTCTGTTGTTATCTGAACCTTCTCTGACTTCCAGTTTAGTAAATCAGACTACTATTCCACCTCATAAATCAGAAACACAAGCCTGTGTCCCTTGTCCCCTCAGCCCCAGTAGCTGTGGAATGGAATACCAGCAGAATTAAGGGACGTTCTTGCACACTCAAATATCACAGAAATGCGGTAATTTGTCTTTATTAATAGGAGGTCAAATACCATGGACCTCTGACAGTTGCATCAATATTTTTACAGTCCTTAGGTCTTGACTTGCACCAATGGCCTCTTTAACACAAAAAAAACCTTAAGACTAAATCTTGACACAGTTAAATCGCTTTTAGATACCTTTTTGAAAACAAGGAGATTTAAAACATAAAATGTCTCACCTGGTGCCTGGTTTTCTCTGGAATTGGACCTCCCAGAATTCCATTCCTAGGAATACAAGTCACTCTCTGGAGTACTTTGGAGTCCTTGCTGCTTTGCAAAACCTACAATCCATTTCTTAGGACACCCTCTGGCAAGGATGCTAGTGACTAGCTCTAGCTCTTACTGCTTCCCTCAACACAGATACAACCAGTACGGCTTAAACAGTTGGTGGGAAATGTAAATTGGAAATGGAAATGATCTAAGTGTCAACGGATGGAAGGATGAAGATATGGTATAGGTATACAGTGGAATATTATTCAGCCATGAAAAAGAAGGAAATCCTGTCACTTACAACAACACAGACAGAATTTGAGGGAATTGTGCCAAATGAAATAACTCAGACAGAGAAAGACAAATATTGTATGATATCACTTACATGTGGGATCTGGAAAAGTGGAATTCATAGAAACAGAGAGGAGAATGGTGGTTGCCAGGGGCTGGGGGTGGGGGAAATGGGGAGACATTGGTAAAAAGATATAAACTTCCAGTTATAAGATGAATAAGTTCTGGGTGTCTAGATATAAACTTCCAGTTATAAGATGAATAAGTTCTGGGTGTCCAATGTACAGCACGGTGATTATAGCTAATAACACTTTATTATATACTTGAAAGTTGTTAAGAGAACAGATCTTGAATGCTACCATGGTGATCATTTTGAATATATAAGTGTATCAAATCAACACAATGCATACCTTAAACTTACACAATATCATATGTCAATTATACCTCAATAAACCTGGGGAAAAATTAAAATTTTCTTATTTTCTACCCTGGAAAGGAAAGGAAGGGAAAGAGAAAGGGAAAGAAAAAAAGAAGAAGAAAAAGAAGAAGAAAAGCCAAAAGAAGGAAGTAAAATTCCAGAGAAAATGATTTAGTCTTGGGCCGTGGTTCTCATCAGAAGCCCCTCTAGGATTTGTTAAAACACAGATTAATGGGTCCCACTCCCTGAGTTTCTAATTCAATAGATGGGGTGAAGCCAGAGAATCTGCATTTCTAATATATTTCCAGGTAACGTTCATGCTACTGGTCTGGGGATCATGCTTTGAGAACCACTGGTTTACGGTAAATAAACACCTAACAAATGAACTCTTCACTTTAGAAAAATAGGTCTCTGTGGGATTCCCTTAATAGTCTGTTAACAAATAAGTGCTGAGCTAATTAGTGCTAATCACAGGCAGTACACCATTGTGGTAAAAAGCCTGCATTCTGGGGCCAGACTGCCTGGGTTCAAATCCCAGCTCTGCTGCTCATCAGCTGTGTGGTCTTGGACAAGGTCCTTGGCCTCTTCGAGCCTCAGTTTTTTTCTCTGTAAAATATGCATGGTAATTATAGTACATATAAAACAAAGCTGCTGGGAGGACTGAAGGAGCTCGTATGCCTGAAGTGCACACAACAGTGCCAGCATGTGTTAAATACTGTTATTAGTATAAAATACCACTAAAATTATTATTATACTTTTTTCTACTAGAAGAGGTAATAATAGTTCTTCTAGAACTATCACCCTGTGTCAATCCCAGGGTTAGGTCTTGGGGACAGAGCTGCAGACCAAACATGCAAGGTCCTATACTCACCAAGTTACAGTTTAGAGCAAGGAAGACACAAGTAATTATTTACAGAGCATCATCTGCTTAAATCAGAGGGCTGGAAGCAGGGAAACAAGGAAAACGCTACAAAGTCATTTCAAATTGAAGATCAATCAGGCATTAAGAACCTTTCTTAAACTGGAGTAAAAACCAATAGGAAAACATGATTCTGTGTAATCATACCATACAGCTCTTCTGGAACAAATGATTGTGGCTTTTAAAATATAATGATATGAAAAGAAAAATTCTTTCCAGTCAATCCATCCCCCCAAACTTCTCTGCACCTAATATGCATCCTACACTCTCCAAATAATTTCAACGAAGGCCAGATCTTAGGGCCGGAGGGAGGTGATCAATTTATTACAGATCGAACAAGAGGTGGAGACAAGTGCAGTGTGAGAGGAACTAGGGTCTTCATCCTTTCTCCCCTGCTAGAAAGATGGGCCACAGAAAGGGGCACCACTTTGGAGCCATGTAAACCTAGGTTCAGATCCAGCCTCTCTGCTCCTTAGTGGCTGTGTGATCTTGAATGTGTTCCTTGATCTCTCTGAGTCGCAGTTTCCTCATCTGTGAAAAGGACATACTGTAATGACACGAAAAGAAACACTCTTTCCAATCCCTCCCAAATTTCTCTGCACCTAATATGCGTCATACACACTGCAAAGGTGAATAAACTGTGGTTTCTCATCCAAAGGGTTCCGAAGCTAGTACAAGAAAACCATGTGCCGAGAAATAATTACAGTACAACGCGAGAAGTGCTAGAAAACTAGAGGACCAATGAAGAAGGAGTGTCTAACCGCCCCGGGGAGTCAGTAGGGCTTCACAAACAACAGGACACTGAAGATGGATTCTGAAGGATGAGCAACAGCTCAGCAAGGAGAAAAGCAGGCAGATGATGTTCTAGAGAGAGGAACAGTATGTGCAAAGAAGACAGGAAAAGGCCCAGGGACTGGGCAAGACGTCTGACAGGGCTGGAATCTTGGTGTGTGATGAAGAGTGGCTGGAGATGAAGACAGCTCCTGTCTCAGCTCTGTGAACACATCACCAGTTTTCCACATAATGAAATTTATTTGAAGCCATTTGGATGATGGTCAAAGATGATAAGGAAATCAATGCATAAAGGGATAGTCTGTGGGCTTTTTAATGTAAGTCTGAAGTTGTCCTTGCACTATCCCCCTCAGAAGGTCAATGCTTTAATGGCAGACATGGGTATTCAGCTCCATCTATGTGGGTCTCATATACCAGTAACAAGTAACAATCACAGCACCAGGGGAAGCTGACATCTGTTGAATCCTAAGCACGCTGTCCTACAAGCTTTATACACGTGAATGCTTACAATCTCTACAGCAAGCCCACAGGGTACAAATAGGAAAATGAAGTGCAGAAAAGGTAAGAAGCTTGCTCCAGGTCACACAATGAGTCCCAGGGCTGGCGTGTTACCCCAGAGCCCAAACTCAGTGGCTACCTTGAGTTTACATTCCTTCTTCCATGAAGGGTGCTCTCACACCACTTCCAGGGCAAATCCACATCTTGAAGGGCCTGAAGCTTTTATATGGGGGAACTCGTAAAGAAAGGAATACAAAATTATGAATACAAGATCACGTACAGTAATGAATATTTACAATAAGAAAAAAATTAAAACAAATACCTGGAGCCTTGGGGATTTAGGTTCCCTTTCCCTGAGATCAGAAATGCCTAGGTAGAAATGCTTCCTGACTGCAACCCTTCTCCACCCGGAACATTCTATGCCTCCCAACAACTACCTGCACTCACAGGGCCATGCGAGCAAGGGTCCCTGAAGCTTAAGCTTCAGTGCGTTCACTTCCTGGGAAGCCCACCTCCACCACCGCCTCAAAGTCTCTTAAACTTTCCCAAACCCTTTAGACAAAGGTCAGATGTTAGGACCAGAAGGAGGTGATCAGTTCACTACAGACCAAACAAGAGGAGGAGACAAGTGCAGTGTGAAAGGCACTAGGGTTCCCATCCTTGCTCCCCTGATAGAAGGATGGGCCATTGCAAGGGGCACTGCTTTGGAGCCATGCAAACCTACGTTCAGATCCAGCCTCTGCTCCTCAGGAGCTGTGTGATCTTGAACATGTTCACTGACCTCCCTGAGTCTTGGCTTCCTCATCTATAAAAATGATACACTGTAAGAATCAAATAGGATAACTTGCATATTGCCCAGGAATGTCAGCTCCCTTCCTCCGGGTAAGCCTTTCCTGGACTTTCTCCTCCTTTGTGTCCCTTACCCCACCCCAATTTCTGAGGTAGGTAGGTCAGTCCCTTCTCTGTACTCCCAGCATATTCTGTAGAGACCTCCGCTTGAGCACATGATTCTCTTAGTAATTCAGCAAGTACTCCCTGGATACAAAGATGAACACGGACATGCTACCATCTTCAAGAAGCTCACGTCTACTGGAGAACCACAGGTCAGGGAGCCTTTCTCGGGCTGGGGCCGTGCCTCATTCCACTGGAAACCCTTGGACATGGGGCAGGTCAGACCCAACTCTCAGCCAGTGTCTGTGCCAGCCTCACTCGCCTGAGCCCCTCGCTCAGCTCCACTCTCATCAGGCCCCAGTGACGCTGCTGGTCTGCACATCCATCGCATGGCTAGATCAATGAAGTTTAGTTTGCAGGGCACTGGGCCCACTGTTGGCTTTCACCTCAAGAACAAAGAAGAATACTGGCCCTTCCAAGGCAAAACAAAGGCCAACTTCTCCCCCATGGATCCCTTTTCCTTTATGGGCAACAGTATGCAGACCCCTGGTCCTCCACTGAACTACATTTAAAATAGCTTTTGTGAAGGACAGACACGGCGGCCATTTTCGTGTATGTGCGTGCCCGCAGCAATGAACTGATTGTAACGCGAACAATGCGCACTTCTTCCCACTTCTGACAGAATAGATGACATTGTGTCGTGGGCTGGGGAGGGGGTGGGGGCCCAGCGAAAGCAACCAAGCTGTAAGGTTTATGACACGAAATTCTGACAAAAAGCATTCTGAAGCCTCTTTCCCATCATCAAAAAACCACACTGGGCAAGATCAGAGCTTAACAGCCAACCAAAAAAACACATTCAATTCCTGAGATCATTTTCCTGAAATAGAAAACTACATATGTTTCTCAAATTTCACATCAAGCCACTGCAGAGGCCAGACTGCAGGGCCGAATTGGGCCAAAGTAAGTAAGAGAGAGAGACAGACAGACAGACAGAGAGGGAGAGAGAGGGAGAGGGAGGGAGGGAGGGAGGGAGAGAGGAAGTTTTTTTTAGAGAGGAAGAGGAGGAGGGGAGGGGGGAGGGGGGAGGGACTGGGAAAGGGAGTAAAGAGAAGAAAATGAACCCCTTCTTCCACATCACCACATTTCTCTAGCACAATCTAAACTTACCAACACCCCCAGTTTCACAGAACTTGTAGTTAGGGTTGCTTATCGGGCAGTCTTTACTTTGTCAAATTAAGACACATTGCCTTGGATTAGCAAGACTCCTTAAATTCAAAATGACTTCATGGTTGGCTCAGAGTTCAGTGTCTCTAGGGCCAGCCGCCAGGAACATATCCACTGCGGGCCTCCCTGCCCCCTCCATACTGACCTGCCTGACTTTTCCATGGAGACCGCAGAGCAAAAGCCCAGGCAGACAGGCTGTCAGTGCTAATTAAAAGTCCAAACACCTCTTCAGAAACTATCTCCAGCTCAATATTTATACAGAATATAAGACTCCTAACAGGCAGAGCTGGAGAAGGGAGCAGGAGGTTGAGGGCAGAAATAGGCTTGAATGGCATTTGGAACCCATTAATTTTTAAAAGACAGGTTGCCACTCTATACAGACCCAGAGAGGTTCAAAATGTAACGAAACCAGGAAGATGAATGAGCCGAAGATTGTTTAGAAAGCCTGCGGAGAGCACTCAGCTTTTGAAAAGAATAATATCTGGGCAATAATGAGAGCTGACGCTTTTTATTGGTGAATGCAGTTTTTGGCACCTTCCCACAATACAGGTTGACAATTTTTCGTATTTAACAAAAGGAAAGGTAATCTTCTAAATGACTTGGGAACAAAGGACTCCCTGACTGCAATTTCTCAATAACATTTAAGAATTCTCTTCAAAGGCCCTTGACGATAATTTAGAGAGAGGAAGGAAGAAAACAAGAAAAAAGGAAGGTATACTAAAAGATATTAAACCAACTGGAAGAGGTGAAAAAAAGAAGGAAAGAGTATAGCATTTTGACACTAAATTACATCCCCAAAGGTTGAATTTAATGTTAGACTTTTACAATACTTTTTCCAAAAAATGAGGTGTAAGAAAGAAGCCAAAGCAAGACTTTGGTCAACACCATTACCTCTCAGACTCAGAGTTTTAGTCCAGGGAGGGGCTAAATGGATCACTAGCTCAATCACCAAATCTTGCCGACAGACCAAGTGCCAGGGGCCCAAGGTTACCTGGCTGGACCACACACATCTTCCAAGCTTCAAACCACGCCACCCGCCAAGGCCTCACAGCCCTTACAGTATCATGGGTTCCAAGACTGAATACTGATACCTTTAATCAGAGTGAATGAAACTTAGAGGCTACCCAGAGTCACACAGGTACAGCATATTCAAAAGGCCCAATAACTAGGTTCACAAGAGTTCACCTACAGTGACAGCCATCCTGGAGAGCAAACTAATTTAAGAGGCCACCAAGACTGAGATGTCCTGTCCATCCTGAGGGAGGCCTTCTCGGGTCAGAGAAAGGACCCCTAAACAATGTATGATGTGGGGATGTCCCCTTAAAACCTAACTCATACTTCACTTACTAGTTTCACCTTCAGGGTGAGACCCTTCTGGGAGTCTGTCATATCACCTGGAAAATGAGATCTCTATTTTTTAGCACTTTTACAGTTCCAAAACATTTTTGGCAAAGACTCTACCATCATACTATTTGTAAATGAGGAGCCCCATCCCAAGATTGTTCCACTTTACCATATTAAAGAGCAAACAAAACTAAATTCTAAAAGTGATTCGAGGTCTCAGAGAAAACTGTTAAGTAAAGGAAATGCTACATAGCTGCTCAATTGGAAAATTAGTCATACTGGCCGTTACCTTTCAGGCATACAGAACTCATGTCTAGAGGTAAGCACATGAGATCTGAAAAAAAAAAAAAGACAGAGGAATGGATAAAAAAGATGTGGTATACACACACACAAACACACACACACACACACATACATACTATACTCAGCCATAAAAAAGAATGAAATAATGCCATTTATAGCAACATGGATGGACACAGAGACTGTCATACTAAGTGAAATAAGCCAGACAAGACAAATATCCTATGATATCACTTATATGTGGCATTAAAAAAAAAAAAAAGATCCAAATGAACTTATTTACAAAACAGAAATAGATGCACAGACATGGAAGACAAACTTATGGTTACCAAAGGGGAAAGGGGGAGGGATAAATTAGGAGGCTGGGATTAATATATACACACTACTATATATAAAATAGATAACAAACAAGAACCTACCATATAGCACAGGGAACTATACTCAATATTTCATAATAACCTATAAAGGAAAAGAATCTGAAAAAGTATATATATATACATATATATGAATCACTGTGCTGTATACCTGCAACTAACACAACATTGTAAATCAACTATACTTCAATATATATATACACACATATACACATATATCTTAAACAAAAGACCTAGAGGGGCTTCCCTGGTGGCGCCGTGGTTGAGAGTCCGCCTGCTGATGCAGGGGACACGGGTTCGTGCCCCGGTCCGGGAAGATCCCACATGCCACAGAGCGGCTGGGCCCGGGAGCCATGGTCGCTGAGCCTGTGCTTCCGGAGCCTGTGCTCCACAACGGGAGAGGCCACAAGAGTG